>NC_057747.1:25839711-25842375 GCF_004010195.1 Chiloscyllium plagiosum
CCTTCACCCCCTCCCCCACTCACCTATTGTACTATCACCTACATCCCCTCCCCCACTCACCTATTGTACTATCACCTTCATCCCCTCCCCCACTCACCTATTGTACTCTATGCTACTTTCTCCCCACCCCCACCCTCCTCTAGCTTGTCTCTCCACGCTTCAGGCTCTCTGCCTTTATTCCTGATGAAGGGCTTTTGCCGAAAACGTCGATTTCGCTGCTCCTTGGATGCTGCCTGAACTGCTGTGCTTTTCTAGCACCACTAATCCAGAATCTGGTTTCCAGCATCTGCAGTCATTGTTTTTACCTGAGTACACACTGAGGCCGGGGGTTTGAGTCCACTCTGAGGCCGGGAGTTGGAGTCCATGCTGAGTCCGGGAGTCTGGGTCCACACTGAGGCCGGGAGTTTGAGACCCCACTGAGGCTAGGAGTTCGAGTTCACACTGAGGCCGGGAGTCTGAGTACACACTGAGGCCGGGAGTCTGTGTCCACACTGAGACTGGGAGTCTGGGTCCACACTGCGGCCGGAAGTCTGGGTCCACACTGAGGCCGGGAGTTCAAGTCCACGCTGAGGCCGGGAGTCTGAGTACACACTGAGGCTGGGAGTCTGGGTCCACACTGCGGTCGGGAGTCTGGGTCCACACTGCGGCCGGGAGTCTGGGTCCACACTGAGGCCGAGAGCCTGGGTCCACACTGAGGCCGGGAGTTCAAGTCCACACTGAGGCCGGGAGTTTGAGTCCACACTGAGGCCGAGAGTCTGGGTCCACACTGTGGCCGGGAGTCTGGGTCCACACCGAGACTGGGAGTCTGGGTCCACACTGAGGCCGGGAGTCTGGGTCCACACTGAGGCCGGGAGTTCAAGTCCACACTGAGGCTGGGAGTTTGAGTCCACACTGAGGCCGAGAGTCTGGGTCCACACTGAGGCCGGGAGTCTGGGTCCACACTGAGGCCGAGAGTTCAAGTCCACACTGTGGCTGGGAGTTTGAGTCCACACTGAGGCCGGGAGCCTGGTTCCACACTGAGGCCGAGAGTCTGGGTCCACACTGAGGCCGGGAGTCTGGGTCCACACTGAGGCCGGGAGTTCGAGTCCACACTGAGGCTGGGAGTCTGAGTACACACTGAGGCCGGGAGCCTGGTTCCACACTGAGGCCGGGAGTCTGGGTCCACACTGAGACTGGGAGTCTGGGTCCACACTGAGGCCGGGAGTTCGAGTCCACACTGAGGCCGGGAGTCTGAGTCCACACTGAGGCCGGGAGTTCAAGTCCACACTGAGGCTGGGAGTTTGAGTCCACACTAAGGCCGAGAGTCTGGGTCCACACTGAGGCCGGGAGTTCGAGTCCACATGAGGCTGGGAGTCTGAGTCCACACTGAGGCCGGGAGTCTGGTTCCACACTGAGACCGGGAATCAGGGTCCACAATGAGGCCAGGTGTTCGATTTCAGACTGAGGCTGGGAGTCTAAGTCCACACTCAGGCCGAGAGTTTGAGACCACATTGAGGCCGAGAGTCTGGGTCCACACTGAGGCCAGGAGTCTGGGTCCACACTGAGGCCGGGAGTTCAAGTCCACACTGAGGCCAGGAGTCTGAGTCCACACTGAGGCCGTGATTCTGAGTCCACACTAAGGCCGGGAGTTCGAGTCCACACTGAGGCCAGGAGTCTGGTTCCACACTGTGCCGAGAGTTTGAGTTCACATTGAGGCCGGGAGTTTCAGTCCACACTGAAGCCGGGAGTCTGGGTCCACGCTGAGGCCGGGAGTCTGGGTCCACACTGAGGCCGGGAGTTTCAGTCCACACTGAAGCCGGGAGTCTGGGTCCACGCTGAGGCCGGGAGTCTGGGTCCACACTGAAGCCGGGAGTTTCAGTCCACACTGAAGCCGGGAGTCTGGGTCCACGCTGAGGCCGGGAGTCTGGGTCCACACTGAGGGCGGGAGTTCGAGTCCACGCTGAGGCCGGGGGTCTGGTTCCACACTGAGGCCGGGAGTCTGGTTCCACACTGAGGCCGGGTGTCTGGGTCCACACTGAGGCTGGGAGTCTGGTTCCACAATGAGGCCGGGAGTCTGGGTCCACACTGAGGCCGGGAGTCTGCGTCCACACTGAGGCCGGGAGTCTGGTTCCACGCTGAGGGCGGGAGTCTGGGTCCACACTGAGGCCGGGAGTCTGGTTCCACACTGAGGCCGGGAGTCTGGTTCCACACTGAGTCCGGGAGTCTGGTTCCACACTGAGGCCGGGAGTCTGGGTCCACACTGAGGCCGGAGTCTGGTTCCACACTGAGGCCGGGAGTCTGGGTCCACACTGAGGCCGGGAGTCTGGGTCCACACTGAGGCCGGGAGTCTGGGTCCACACTGAGGCCGGGAGTCTGGGTCCACACTGAGGCCGGGAGTCTGGGTCCACACTGAGGCCGGGAGTCTGGGTCCACACTGAGGCCGGGAGTCTGTGTTCCACACTGAGCCGGGAGTTCAAGTCCACGCTGAGGCCGGGAGTCTGGTTCCACAATGAGGCCGGGGGGCTGGGTCCACACTGAGGCCGGGAGTCTGTGTCTACAATGATGCCGGGAGTTCAAGTCCACGCTGAGGCCGGGAGTCTGGTTCCACACTGAGACCGGGAGTCTGGGTCCACACTGAGACCGGGAGTCTGGGTCCACACTGAGGCCGGGAGTCTGTGTCTACAC
>NC_057747.1:25842875-25892473 GCF_004010195.1 Chiloscyllium plagiosum
GATCTTGTAACTAAGTGATAATGAGTAGGGAGCTTTTTGACTGGAATGTCCCACATGTACCTGCTGGAAAGGGAAATGTTTCATTGAATTTTCTCATCTTGCACTCATCTGGACAAAATGCAAGAATAACAAATTTCACATGGTCACAACCATTTCTACTAGAGGAAAGACGGGTTTGGATAGGTCGGCGAGTTAACATTAACTAGTAATTGTTTCATTTCTTTGCTGTTTGTGGGATCTTTCTGTGCTTATTAGTTTGCTATGCAACAATAATTGGGTCCACTTACTGCGCTTTGAAATGGTTTGGGGAGATGTTATAAGTTCCTATGAATTCACACTATTGTGAACTGAAGCCTGGTGATGTGGACATATATTCCCACACAAAAAATCTGGACAGAACTACTGTTGTTCACCAGTGAACCTACTGGAATTTCAGAAGCTGTCAAAATAAAATGTTCAACTGGGGATAATGGAAATAGTTATTTATTTACTGATGCAATAGGTCAACCCATTTTCTTCTTTTTGTTCATTCAGGGAATGTGGCTGTTCCTGGCTGGATTAGAGTGGTGCTGGAAAAGCCCAGCAGGTCAGGCAACAACTGAGGAGCAGGAGAATTGACATTTCGGGCAAAGGCCCTTCATCAGAAATTAGGCTGGGAGCCTCGGGGGTGGAGAGATAAATGGGAGTGGGGAGAAGGTAGCTGAGAGTGCAATAGGTGGATGGAGGTGGGGGGAAAGGGATGGGAGATTCCTTGAGGTGGTGATGTTGTGTATGGTCTGGGAGATGATGGTTTGGTGATGCGGGTTTTGGTCATGTTCAAGAGGAACATGTTCAAGAGGAGGTGTCTTCAATTTGGCGCCTGGCTTCAGCAGTGTAGAGGTCAGTGCGCCAAACTACCACTGATGAAGAGCTTTTGCCTGAAACGTGGATTTTCCTGCTCCTCAGATGCTGCCTAACCGGTTGTGTTTTTCCAGCATCACTCTAATCTCCAGCATCTGCAATACTCACTTTCACCTAGGTGTTCCTGGCTTGGACTGCACAGATTGCCTGTCCTTAGTTGCCCCTTGAGAAGATGATAGTGAGCTGCCTTCTTGAACTGCTGCAGTCCATGTGCTGTAGGTAGACCCAAAATGCCATTAGGGAGGAAATTCCAGGATTTTGACCCAGTGACACTGAAGGAATTGTGATATATATTCAAGTCAGGATTGGATGGGAACTTGCAGGTGTTCCCATGTACCTGCTGCTCGTGTCCTTCTGGCTGGTTGGGATTGCAGATTTGGAAGGTGATGTCTAAGGAGCCTTGGTGAATTTCTACAGTACATCTTATCACTGATACAGCTGCTACTGAGCATTGGTAGAGGAGGGAACTTACTATTTGAAATTGCATGTGGGAGAAGTTAGTGACCGTCATTACTCAGGAATGATCCTTTTAGACCTAGGTCTGATTTCAGTTTCTATTAGAATATGCAGAGAATCACTCCCACTCCCCCAAGAAGAAATGTGGGGCTGAGGAATAATCAAATTTACACCAAGAGCTTTGACTGTCAGTGGCCTAGAGTTTGCATTCAAATTTGGACATGAACCCAACTTCTTAATCTGAGACCGATGAGTAAGAAGATGACTCAAAATGCAACGTGTGCATAGAATAATTATATCAGTGCACACGACTCCAAGTGCAATGCAACCAAATTATACTCTCAGTATGCTGATCCATAAACCGGTATAATCATTTCTGAAAAGAATTGGTAGACTTGGGTATTCAGAATAATCTTTACAGCTGAGTTGGTGATTATGCATCTTCAGGAAACCGAAATATCCAATCACACTACTTTTTATCACTAAGTCAACTCATCTGGGAATGTTATGGCACATATCTGTAGCTCATGAACTTGGATCTCCTGGCCAGTGTGCAGAGGTAGAGACACTAACACTGTGCTGTAAGACTCCCATCACATTCTGCACCCAATTCAATTTTGTTCATCAACACATGGCCAACTGCCCTTGAGCCCATTGTTAACTCAACTAGCCACAAAAAGACATGACCCTCTCTCACTAGTATCCTTACATTCAGATGAGGAAGGACACCACTTCGACTGGGACAACACATCCATCCTAGGACAAGCCAAATAGAGACATGCACGGGAATTCCTAGAAGCATGGCATTTCAACTGGAACTCTATCAACAAACACATTGACTTGGATCCCATTTATCACCCCTAAGGAAAAGACAGAGAATGACATCACTACAGGAAATGACGTCACCACAGGACATGACATCACCAAGCTAAAGAAACCCAAACATATAAATAGAAAGCAGGAATCATCAGCAGTGCTTAATCTGGAGACTCACTGAAGATATTACCTAGTAGGGAGACGAAACATTCTGAAAATGAACCTTCAAGCTCAGCGAGCAAACCTACATCAACCTGAGCTACAAATCTTCTCAAAACCTGCTATTTCCCATGGCTAATCCACCTAACCTGCACATCTATGTGATCGTGGGTGGAAACTGGGCACCCAGAGGAAACCCACGCAGACACAGGGAGAATGTGCAAACTCCACACAGACAGTCGCCTGAGGTGGGAATGGAACCCGGGTCCCTGCCGCTGTGAGGCAGCAGTGCTAACCACTGTGGTACCCCGGTTCTACTTCACCTGCTGCTCTGGTGGAGTTTAAACAAAGGGCCTCAAGAGTGTTTTTCTCCACCCAGACCCCACGACTGGCAAGTCATAAGCAGTGCCTGCTTTTTCAAGGTATCTAGTGTTACACTGGGGATACCTTTACAGATAATGGTTTATGCTCATCCATTGAATCACAAAGTCTCGGGCAGATGTCAGTGCAAATAACACAAGCACACAAAAAGATGAAATCTTTATTGGAGAAGCTGCACTGTTAATTGCCTGAAGAACACACTAATTCTTTATAGTTCAGGAGGCATTTGAAATGACTGCTTTTGGCATTTGTTCATACAGTAGCCCTGTGTGCCAAACAAAGAGGTTGAAATAGATGACATTAATAATTCAGACAGCCAATTGAGATGGTTATTGCTAATATGAATAATAAGGTGTAATTTGATGTCGTGATTTGGGGGAATTGAATGTCCCTCGATTGACACACCCTGAGCTTCAAAGGGTCGTCTCATGTCAGGTTCAAGAATCTGTTCATACATTCCACTCCATTATGTACACAATTCACGGATTCCCACTTTCCCTTAAGTGTTAATTGGTCTTAACAACATTTGTGTTTTTAACATATATTTGATGTTTAAAGGAGCGCACCCTCACAATGCTGGCCATGTCAGGCAGTTCAATTTAGAGCATTCATTATCGAGGCTATGTTAGGTTATGTTAATGCTGGGGAGAAAACGGCAGCTTATCAGTGAAAGAAAGTAATGAAAAAGACTCATAAAATTGGTACTGGGGAAATGAAAGGCAAATCATTTCATTATCACTGCAGAGAAGGATAACAGATTTCAGTTGCTACTGTATAATTGGGAAGTCAAGGTTGATAATTCCATACCACTTGTCTGTTTCCATTAGGAAGCTGTACTGTGTTCTGAAAGTGTCAAAAGAAAAAACCTTTTTATCCCAACAGGCTTTTAAGCAGCTCCTTCGGAAAGTGTGCTTCTCTGCCTTGGTTTTTGACAAAACAGACAGACTTCTGAAAATTCTGGATTAGTGGTGCTGGAAGAGCACAGCAGTTCAGGCAGCATCCAAGGAGCTTCGAAATCGACGTTTCGGGCAAAAGCCCTTCATCAGGAATAAAGGCAGTGAGCCTGAAGCGTGGAGAGATAAGCTAGAGGAGGGGGGGGGTGGGGAGAAAGTAGCATAGAGTACAATGGGTGAGTGGGGGAGGGGATGAAGGTGATAGGTCAGGGAGGAGAGGGTGGAGTGGATAGGTGGAAAAGGAGATAGGCAGGTAGGACAAGTCCGGACAAGTCATGGGGACAGTGCTGAGCTGGAAGTTTAGAACTAGGGTGAGGTGGGGGAAGGGGAAATGAGGAAACTGTTGAAGTCCACATTGATGCCCTGGGGTTGAAGTATTCCGAGGCGGAAGATGAGGCGTTCTTCCTCATCTGGTGTCTGGTGATGAGGGAGCGGCAGTGAAGGAGGCCCAGGACCTCCATGTCCTCGGCAGAGTGGGAGGGGGAGTTGAAATGTTGAGCCACTGGGCGATTTGGTTGATTGGTGCGGGTGTCTCGGAGATGTTCCCTAAAGCGCTCTGCTAGGAGGCGTCCAGTCTCCCCAATGTAGAGGAGACCGCATCGGGAGCAACAGATACAATAAATGATATTGGTTGATGTGCAGGTAAAACTTTGATGGACGTGGAAGGCTCCTTTAGGGCCTTGGATGGAGGTGAGGGAGGAGGTGTGGGCGCAGGTTTTACAGTTCCTGCGGTGGCAGGGTAAGGTGCCAGGATGGGAGGGTGGGTTGTAGGGAGGGGCATGGACCTGACCAGGTCGTCACGGAGGGTGGCACCTGATTAACTTGAAACTATTTTCAGAGGGCTCCGGAAACTGATCAAAAGCGTTTACGACAAAACTGAAAGGTCCTCATAGCCGTGACCAAGCAATAATTGTTGAAGAGACTCGGCGTAAGTGCTGAAACGTGGAAACTCAAACAGGAAATTGATAATGTGAAAAGCTGGCTCTCACTTTTACAGCTTTTAATGAAGCATTTTGAGAGTCCCGATAACCACAGGGCGGTACACTGCAGAACGAGGCCGCTTAGTTAATCTCTGAAACAAAAACAGAAAGTGCTGGTGAAACTATGGAGAGAGGAACAGAGTTAACATTTCGAGTCAGTATGACTCTCTTTTGAGTCTTTGAGAGGGCTATCTAATTAGCTCCACTCTGCATTTTCCCAAATAGCCCTGTGTGTCTGATGCAAATATGAGGTTGAGAGGAAGTCATTCACAGCTGGTGCAGGAAGTGAACCCATACTGTTGGTGTCATACTGCATTGCAGATCAGATACCTAGCAAACTGAGCTAGCTGATAGCTTTTTTTGATGTAAATATGAGCCTATTCCCATCTTGACATCCCAGTGATGCAGAATTAAGGCCTTACTCATTGTGTCTTGGAACCTCAACTTGTTTTTCCCCCATCAATGTGAGTATGACCTTTCAGTAATGTTTTATGGAATGATACTAGGCTTCAGGACTGTGGGGCTGTGACATTTCCTTTGTACAGAGAATGCAGTACCTTATGAAATGACAGTGCTTTGATCATATCTGAGACTCAAAGCAGCGATTCACATTTGAATAACTACAGGGGACAACTTGTCTGAGCTAACATTTCAGAGGCACTGTCATCCATGCAGATGACAAGCAAAAGACTAATATTGCATGTTTCGATGAGTTTAAATGCTTTAAAATTAAGTCAGAGTCTGGCAAGAGTTCTAATTGTCCACAAGGCAGAGTAACATTCCTTCAGAATCCAGTAAGATTTTGAAAATGGACTGTCAGATAGTATCTTACTGATGGATGGTAATAAATCAAATTAAAGAATGGTGAATTTTTAAGCTCAGTGGTGATGTCAAGCCTCCAGCTTTTTGCTTCTGTTGTCCTGTTCTGTTCTGTCTGTGAATGCTGTGGAGTCACTTGGGCC
This sequence comes from Chiloscyllium plagiosum, assembly GCF_004010195.1. NCBI lineage: Eukaryota > Metazoa > Chordata > Chondrichthyes > Orectolobiformes > Hemiscylliidae > Chiloscyllium > Chiloscyllium plagiosum. The sequence goes on from NC_057747.1 coordinate 25,848,483, forward strand.
ACATAGCATGAATTCTCATCCAGAGAGTTGGAGTCAGAGGTCATTGGGTATTTTATTGAAATTAACTGCAGGCAATAATAGGTTTCATTCGTCTGACCTGAAGCTGTAAGTCTCACTAAAGGCAAGTCACTGAGCAGAAGAGGAGGATTTTTGCTTCTTCTTTGGGAGTGAGACCTAAACCTATTGGCTAAATGGTTTAGACACCAGGAAAAACGTTAAAATGCTGGCTCAGTGTTAGGCTACATATCAGGTCAGCTTCTTGTGGCAACTTACTGTGTGTCAATTGACTATTATGTTTTTTACATTACAAAATGACTTGTGCTTCTTTGATTGTCCAGTAAGATCAGAGTCAAGAGTGTGGCGCTGGAAAAGCACAGCCGGTCAGCCAGCATCCAAGGAGCAGGAGAATCGACGTTTTGGGCATTAACCTTTCATCAGGAATGTCCTTGTGATGAAGGGCTTATGACTGAAACGTCGATTCTCCTGCACCTCGGATGCTGCCTGACCTGCTGTGCTTTTCCAGTTCCACATTTTACGACTCTGATCTCCAGCATCTGTAGTCCTCACTTTCTCTCAGTAAGATCAAATGTCCACACTTTGAAAACTTGACTACTTGAATGCATTTGTGCCCAAAGACTGATTTAATCCTGTTTCCCCATTATTACTGCAACTTCCTAACATTCCACATAATTACTGTGTATCTGATTCTTACAGCCAGAACCTGGGTGAGCTTCCCTCAGCTGTTGTGACTCTCGATAGGATACTCCAAATCTACTTCTCAACAAGCCTCACTGGATTCGAAACTGTTTCTCTCTCCACAGATGCTGCCAGATCTGCTGAGCTTCTCTAGCAATTGCTGTTTTCGTTTACTCCAAATATATATTTCCCAGATGGGGGAAAGAGAGGTGGGGGAGAATGAACTGGCTCTCCTTTGTTTGCTGCCCCCTCATCAGTTGGTTTAACAAGGATCCCTCCCTCATGGCCTTTCTTCCAGACTCAAAATAATTCATTGTCGAGACTGCGGTGCTGGATTTATGTATGTTTTAAGCAGAGCCAATTTGACCAGACTTTCTTAAATTAAGAAGGTGTGAGTTTCTTTGTTCATAAATAAGAAAAGCAATAAATGTATAATGTCCTGTTTCCTTTCAATGGTGATTGGCTGGCACCACTCAGAGTGAAAGAAACTTTCTAGTCCTATTTCCTTCTGACTTACTTGCTAGTTAGTCAGATTTTAGCACTCAGAATGAGAGATTCCTCTTGTTTGCAGTGCAGGGGTGATATTGGATGGTTGTTCAATTGCAACTTTCACAACACACTGGTCCTTAATTCCAGCTAGTATGGATACTCAGTTCACTACTGCTCCTTCTTTCAGTAGCACACATAGATCAGGTTTGCAATTGGTTCTAACCCTGTTCTTGAATATTCCTGGACAAGCAAAACAGAAGAGGTGGTTTTCTGTTGTGAGGAGGAAAATAGTCAGCTCCCATGTTATATCTCTCTGTTATGTTCCTCTCTCTGTTTGAAATTCCAAGCACACTTTACAGATGTGACATTCCATGGTCCTGCACAGATTCTTTCAGGTGCTGACTGAGTGTGCACATGCAGTCATTTTATAGTGAATCTCTTTTAAAACATATTTTGGAACTGAAAGATAAACTTGTTGATAGTACTTTGGTATTCTGATCTGTGGTTATGGCAAGTGTTGCAGGAGCTATTCTGAAATTTGGAAATATTCAGCTCAGTTGTAACCAGGAAGGTCTCCCTAGTTTGTTGACCATTTGATTGCCTCTACAATGTTCAGGTGTTGCTATGGAAGACCAGCTGGCACTGAAATGGGGCATCATCACTTCTCAGACATCTCAAAGCACGTTGCACCTGATGGGATCAGAGTTTAGTGACTGCTGCTATTTGGGAAAATGCAGAAACTGGTCAAACACAGCAAGACTCAGCAATCAGTAAACCAGGGAGACTTCAGTTATTGAGATTTAAGGAAGGAATCTTGGTCAGGGCAGTTACCTTTGAATGTTCTATATTGCAAGGTTTAAAGTATGCAGCTGAGCAGACAGTTGGGTTTTTACTATCACAGTCTCTGTAGACCAATATTCAGAAGACTGTCCACTTTGTACACTGTCCACTTTGTACACTGAATACCCTACATTGAGCTCAAATTATGGAATATGTCTTTAAATCTGCTGGTCTAGAAAGAGTAGTTTTAGCAATAGAGCCAGTAAGTTGTTATTTCTGCCATAACTCTTCAAAGGTGTTTTTATTCCACAGTGCTATTGAATTTGATGATTCAATGAGCTGTTGTAGATGCACCCCACAAGGGTAGAAATGTTTGGAAAGGTCAAGGCTTGAATCACAACAATAAGAACTTGAGATGTTACTTGAGAAGGTCATGTCTTTTGGCCAAACACGATGGATCAAGGTACCTGTGTGGTTTACATATAAATCCTTTTGTGAAGTAATTGCATTTGTGGGAGTGTATGTGAAGGAAATATGGCTTTTTCTATTCAACATGTTACTTGGAATAGATTGACAGTGAATTCATTTGTAGCAGAACAGGAGACATGCAGGTAATAAATAGCAAGAATGTTAATTGAAAACCAAACATCTTACAGGGGAATGCAATAGAGGAGGATGGAAATATTTGAAATAGCAAATTAAATGGTGAGTTCATCTTTAATCTCAACCTTTTGAAAAACCGTTCAATTACTAACGTAACAGACAAGCTGGAAAGCTGTCAGTGTCAATTATTTCATGAATGGATTTCATCCATTTTCCCCAGGGTTTTCCTGAAACACTCAGCAGTGCACTTAATCGCTTACCTCTTTCACAACTTGGCATTCTGGGCAGAATGGACTACTCCTGTTAATCTGCTAACACAACAGCCTCTGAGTAATGATTCTTTCACTTGAAAAAACACCATTGCAACATGAATGGTGCAGAATTCATCTTCTCATGACTATGTGGATTTAGAATAGGCACTGTGATCCCCAGTAGCCGCTGTAGGATAGTCACTATACAGGGCACTGTATAGTGAGATTGCATGTGCAATACTCTGCACAATATTGGTGACCTTAGTTAAGGAAGGATATCGATGTTTTGGAAGCAGTTCAGAGGTTTTACCAGAACAATTCCTGGAATGAGTGGGATGTCTTAAGGAGAAGGTTTTGCCAGGCTAGGTTTGTGACTGCTGAAGCTTAGAACGTGAGAGGTAACTTGATTGAATCCTCTCTGAAGCGATTGCAAACCTTTGAAAATACGGATCTAGACGTGGGCAAAATGCTCCTGTTAAGCAGGAGCAGAGTTTGAACAATGTTCGACATGGCTTCCTTGCTTTTGTATTCTGTGTCCCTATTTACAAATCTCATCATTTTCACCATTCTCCCAACCTGTCCCACCACGTCCAACAGGGAGTTTGTAAACGTATATATGAATTAGTTGCTGCATGATGTATTCGAGGCTGATGCAGTGGCCTAGCATTGAGTGAGAGACCCTCTGCCTTGATAAATACTCTTCTGTGCCAAATGGAATGCGTTAAGTCTCCTTTGGTGAACCTACCCAAATATGATTTGTCGGTCTTAAATATATGTTATACGTTATACAATATACGTTAGAGACCAGGCTGCCAGGTTATTGCCCATGTGACGATGTTAAAAGATATTAGGAAGGTGTTGGCCTACTGGTATTATTGCTAGACTATTAATCCACAAACTCAGCTCACGTTCTGGGAAGCCAGCTGTGAATCTTGCCACAGCAGGTGGTGAGATGCTTTAAAAATCTGGAATGAGGAATCTACTGATGACCATGAAACCGTTGTGAGTTGTCAGGAAAAACCCATCTGATTTACGAATGTCCTTTAGGGAAGGAAACTGCCAACCTTACCTGATGTGGCCTTCATATGACTCCAGACCCACAGCAATGTGGTTGACTCTCAGCAAGCCACTCAGTTGCACTAATTACTACAAAGTCTCAAAGAAATGAAACCGAGGCAAAGACCTCCTTACTAACATCTGGCTCAGTAGCCGTACTACTGATCGAGCTGGTCAGGTTGTAAATGACATAGCTGTTAGACTGGGTCTGTGGCAGGTGGGGAGGGAACCAACAAGAGGGAAAAACATACTTGACATCATCATTACTAACCTGCTGGCTGCAGATGCATCTGTCTTTGACAGTATTGGTAAGAGTGACCACTGCACAGTCCTTTGTGGACTGACAGAATCTTTGAAAGGTTTTGTAAAAGCCTCACAATCCTGTTATTAAGAGTGAAATGTGATCTTTTCGAAGCCTGTAATCTAGTGTGCTAATGCTAGTTCATGACTTGCAACATGCAAGTAAGCAAATTTAACATCTACCTCAACCACAACTCATGGGTACTGTTAGGATCGGTTCCATTTGCAATCTTCTCAGCTGGGCTTAGATCCTTGTCAAGTTGTTTCAGCATCCCCAGCAAGAATTGTCTTTAATAAATACCACGTGGTTTGTGTATTGGATATTGAGAGAATGTGGAGTGGGTGCCTCTGCTGAACCAGACTGATTGAGTGCGATGAATAAAGCATTGTCTCTTTGTGGTTGCGTTAACCATTCTCACTAATTAAATGACGAATTAGGGTAATTAAATAAAATAAATAACACCTCTGGTGGTTGTTCAATTTTCTTTCGAATGAATGGTGCACAAATGCAGTCTATTCTTTGCAGAATGCAGAGCACAAGCGAACCGTGTTGATGGGCAGTTGTGTGAACAATGCCAAGGGTTCTTTAACAAAGGGCTAAACCAACACTTACACTGAAATAACAAATAAAGAGAATTGCTACTAAAGGCTTCAATGGACCAAATATTTGCAAAATATTCAAGGTCAAATCTTTTCAGCAACTGTATATACAATAAACATGTTCCTCATAAAGAACACCTCAGTGTTCACTGAAAAACAGGAAAAACCAATTCCATTTGAACAAAGATGCAACTTAGAAGCTGGAACAAAAACATTATTAGCAGGGGTTCACAGGGAGGTTATAATTAAAAATAAGTTGTAAGCAAGGGAACCGAAGAACACGATGAGAGTGGGATTGTAAATACTGGGGATGTTTGTAGAATTAAAATAGGATGAAGCTGTGGAGGGATTGATAGATGAGGACAAGGATTTTAAACACAGTGCTTTGGGGGTGTACTGGGGAAAACAACATAACAGTCTGTTCACAACTTTATGTCACATTTCACCTTGAGATAACTTTCTAACCTGAAATTCAGATTATCACTAAGACCTGCCATTCCCACCTCCATCTGAGTTTGCTTGGTTCAAGTCACTTCAGCTGAAATTCTCATTCAGAAGTCATGCCTTTGCTGCCTCGAAACTCGACTATTCCGAGTCATTCCTGGCTGATCTCCCCATTCCACCTTCTGTAAGCTCCAAACTCCTCCTGCCTGTGTCTTAATGAACTCACGGCAAATCCTGTTTCCCCACCTTGCTCCTGTGCTCATTGACCCTACATTGCCTTCAGGTCAAGCCACATCTTGATTTTGTCAATGCCCTTGTGTTCAAAGCCTCCAAGGATTTGCACCTTCCCATTGCTGTAGTCTCCTGCAGCATCCACTCCACCCTGGGAGACCAGCCCCTCTGTAATTCTGATCTCTTTTGCACCCTTTTTGAATTACTGCTGTATGGGTGGCCCTGGCTTCAGTTACCTTGGCTTTCAGCTCTGAAATTCCTTCTCTGACATTTTCTTGTCTTCCTGCCTCACTTTAAAATGCTCTTCCTAATCCACTTCTTTGACCACTTTTATTTTGGTCACCTGACCCTCGTATCTTCCTTTGAGGCTGGATGTCGTACTTTGTTTTATAATGCTCTTGTGGAGGAACTTGGAGCAATTCCTAACTTTCGAGATGATTTATAAATGGGAGTTGTGTCAGGGCAGGGTGTGTAGAAGGGGTTGTGGGCAGATATTTCTTTTACAAGCCAAGGTTAGTGGAGGGTGAAGATCAGAGTTGGGGGGTGGAGCTGGGTGACTGGCAAGAGGAGAATTGGATCTGGATCTGAAAGGACTTGGACAAGGATTGAACCAACAGTGAGACTGAGATGAAATGGAATTGGATGATGTTGTGGGTGTGTAGACTCAACGTTCGATGGAAGTGGTGATGCTCAGCTCAGAGTGAGTAAAGACAGTAGGGCTGGTCACACATACAGTGTTAAGCAAGAGGGCAAACAGAACAGAAAGTCACGGTTTTCTATTGCCCTGAAATTACACATGGAGTTTAAGTTCAACTTCAATTTATTCCATTCTGTAATGTCAGTCCTGGCTCATTGGCTGTCACTACATTCAGGGTCAGAATAGTGTGGGCTCAGTTCCCAGTCCAGAGTCTCAAACACACAATCCCAGCTGGTACACCCAGTGCACTACTGAGGGAGTGCAGCTCTGCTACTTTCCAGATGCGGCATTAGACAATGCCCTCTCAGATGGACACACAGATCCCACGGCACCGAGTTGAGGAACACCCCCGAAAGCAAATGCAAAGAATGCTAGAGCGACTCTGCCTGCCCCTGTGGAGAGAGAAACAGTGCCAATATTTCGAGTCCAGATGTTGCTGGGAAAGGGGGGTTTGAGATATAAAAATCGACTTGAAAGTATGGGTAATTTTTCATGGAGCACAGGAGGATCGGGGTGAACTTGTTGAGATTTATAAAATCATGACGGATGTTGATAACATGAATGACGAGGGTCAATACTAGGGGGCATATATTTAAGGTGAGAGGAGAAAGATTTAAAAAGGACATGAGGAATAATGTTTTTATAGAGAGTGGTTCGTGTGTGGAATGAACTTCCAGAGAAAGTGGTGGATGCAAGTTCAGTTACAATGTTTAAATGACATCTGGATAAGTACATGAGTAGGAAATATTTGAAGGGATATGGGCCAAGCGCAGGCCAGTGGGATTAGTTTAGTTTGGGAATCCGGTCGATGTGGATCAGCTGGACCAAAGGGTGTGATTCCATGCTGTATGACTATGTTTCTGTAACTCTGTGCTTACTGAAATCCATTTACTGACCTCCTTAAGGTCACAGGTCAAATAACAGTTGTTTGTCCTTCCAGAGAACAGGAAAACTGGACATAAGCAGGTTTGAATCCATATAGTTTTGTAAAAAAAAAGTTTTAACACACGGCAGGTGGAACTTAAACCCAGATCTCTGGCTCAGCCGTAGGGACGCAACACTGCATCATCTCCGAAATCAGTTACAGTTACTGTTCAATTTTCTATGAAAATATACTCACAACCGCAAAAATAAATCCTTCCATGAATCAGAGCAGTTTGGTAATATAAAGTAACTGTTTTGCTACAATAAAAGATATTAATTAATATATACGGATGGACACCTATAGTTATTAATACAATCAAAACAGGTTCATCATAAAAATTAGAGTTTTATTTTAACAAGACTATGTCTTCCCCACCTGTGAATAGCTGTTTTTACATCACTGAAAACTATTTTAAAAAAATAGTTTTTTTTTTAGTCTGGATCCCTGACCAGTTGCACTATAAATTAAGTCCTTTTAGCATGTAAATTAAAACATGCCATTGCTAAGAGGACAGAACCTGAAAGAACTTTCTGGAAAAGGATCGAAGCTTGTCCCTTTTGTTTTATTCTGGTGGTGTGACCAGCCTTGGGATGTCATGATGTTTACACCTAAAGATTGCAGTCACTTGATTTACACTCAGTGTAACCCACGCCTGAGTTTCATCGATTGTCCACAATGATTCCGCTGATTTCACCTGGACTGCACTGTTACCATCATCTCAATACTAGGGGCATATATTTGTTGCAGAGGTACATCAGTGGTTTCCCTGTGACAGTTCAGTTCTCATTGCAAGACACTTTACAAAATGATCTTTCACAAGCTTACAAGTATTGTTGCTTAATTCTTGTGCTATTATTGAGACATTGTGTCATAAAACAATTCTGTACACTTGTTCCATGTTGATTTGATGATAGAATGCATTTGTGTTTCAATATTACATGGAACACATTTGAATGGTAATATATGTCCTTACAAATGACAAATACTTTTTCCTTTCCAACTTCGGCTTACTTGTTGTATAAACATGGAGTAATGTTGATTAATGAATGTTACACTGTGACAACATTGGACTTAAATAGAATGCAGATCTTTCCTGGGTGTGACATGTTGGACTGAGAGATTCATAATCCACAAGGCATTGTAAAGCCTTGCAAAACTCCCTACTCCAAGTGATAAATGGTTATGAAGGGCATATAAATGGACAACAGCCGGCTCAAATTCTCCTCATCCTTCACTCAAAGTCAGAGACTGCAGCGTGATCGAAAATCTGAATTTCAGTCACAGCAATTGTTCATTCAATTCAGGGGGCAGCCATATGAACTGTCAGAGGGGCCATTATAGTCCTTTCTCTATTATTCCCTGCTTGGTCTGTCAGTGCCAATTCACCAAAGCTTCTATTTAAACTATAAGACTAATCCAGCTCATCCTTCAACACTGTGTTATAGACCTATGGACGGAACAGGAATCGATGTAACTATCACAAGATGCTCCATCTGATTTTTTAGCTCATGGATAAATAGCCTTTCTTGTTTAATTTCTATCCTTTTCCATGCTTATTGTGATTCACTACACACACGAATAAACTTTTCAACATGAAGCTTCCAATTCTAATGACAGTCAACCATCAATATTCATCCAGCAATCTCTCACCTTTGTGTTATCCTTCTGTTTCTGCCTTACCTGTGCTGGTATCCTCATTTCTGCTCCAATGCCTTATTGAGATAGATATCACTTTGAGTATTAAAGGGTGGGGGGAAACAGGGTTGAGAAACTTATCAGCCACGATTGAATGGTGGAGCAGACTCAATGGGCTGAATGGCCTAATTTCTGCTCCTATGTCTCATTGTGATAGACAGGTATCACAGACTAATGTCCTTTTCCATTAGCATTTCTCCTGGTTACATAGTTCAATCCAAGCAGCTGCGATTGACATTCTAATGATGGCAACTTTGAAATGGAACTGATCTGAGTTGGGCCAACAAAAGGGACAAGCTTCGATCATTTTCCAGCAAGTTCTTTCACGTTCTGTCCTCTTAGCAATGGCATGTTTTAATTTACATGCTAAAAGGACTGAATTTATAAAGAAGTTGACACTAGTGCAACTGGTAAGGGATCCAGACTAAAAAAAAACTATTTTAAAAAAATAGTTTTCAGTGATGTAACATTTTTGTGATGAACCTGTTTTGATTGTATTAATAACTATTGCACCCTGCTCCATTTGGAGTCTATCAGTTCCACTGAGTGGGGAGGTGGTGATGTCAATGTAATGTTGCTGAATGAGAAATCCAGAGCACCAGGCCATTGGCCATTTGGTTCAAAACCCAACATGGCAGATGGTGACATTTAATTTCAATAAATAAAACTGGTACTTTGTAGAATCCTTACAGTGTGGAAACAGGTCATTCGGTCTACACCAACCCTCCAGAGAGAAACACACCCAGACACAACCCCCCCCCCTCATATTCCCATGGCTAACCCAGCCTGCACATCCCTAGATAATATGGGCAATTTAACATGGCCAATCCACCCTAATCTGCACATCTTTGGGCAGTGGGAGAAAGTCAAATACCCAGAGGAAACTCATGCTGACACAGGTGTGCCAACCCCACACAGTCAGTCGCCCAAGGGTGGGATTGATCCCAGCTCCCTGGTGCTGTGAGGTAGCAGTGCTAACCACTGAACCACTGCGCCACCCCAAGCTCCTGGAAGACCTGAGTGAGGCCTAACACATGACATCTGGTTTGCAAGGTCAGTGCTCTCGCCACTGAGCTATGGAGCCTGAGATGTAAACGCTAGCCTTGTGTTGTCATAAAACCCATCTGGCTCACTAATGCCCTTTAGGGAATGAAATCTGCCATCCTTAGAGCATGGGAACATAAGAATTAGGAGCAGGAATATGTCATCTAGTCCATTGAATAAGATCGTGGCTGACCTTTTTATGGAGTCAGCTCCACTTACCTGTCCCTCACCATAACTCTTAATTCCTTTACTGTTCAAAAATCTATCTATCTTTGTCTTAAAAGCATGCCACAACATCACGTTATAGTCCAACAGGTTTATTTGGAAGCACTAGCTTTCAGAGTGCCGTTCCTTCATCAGGTGGTTGTGTGATGTTTAACTTTGTCCACCCCATATCCAACACTTGCACCTCCAAGTCATAGAGTCATAGAGATATACAACATGGATATAGACCCTTCAGTCCAACCCATCCATGCCGACCAGGTATCCCAACCCAACCTAGACCCACCTGCCAGCACCCCAGCCATATCCCTCCAAAACCTTCCTATTCATATATCCATCCAATGCCTTTTAAATGTTGCAATTGTATTAGCATCCACCACTTCCTCTGGCAGCTCATTCCATACACTGCGTGAAATTACCCTATGCCCTCTAGTTCTGGACTCCAGGGAAACCTATCCATGCCCGTCATGATTTTATAAACCTCAATAAGGTCACCCCTCAGCCTCTGATGCTCCAGGGAAACCAGACCCAGCCTGTTCAACCTCTCCCTATAGCTCAAATCCTCCAACCCTGGCAACATCCTTGTACATCTTTTCTGAATCCTTTCAAATTTCAGAACATCTTTCCGATAGGAAGGAGACCAGAATTGCACGCAATATTCCAACAGTGGCCTAACCAATGTCCTGTACAGCTGCAACATGACCTCCCAACTCCTGTACTCAATACTCTGACCAATAAAGGAAACCATAGCAAACGCCGCCTTCATTATCCTATCCACCTGAGACTCCACTTTCAAGGTGCTATGAACCTGCACTCCAAGGTCTCTTTGTTCATCAACACTCTCTAGGACCTTACCATTAAGTGTATAAGTCATGCTAAGATTCGCTTTTCCAAAATGCAGCACCTCGCATTTATCTGAATTAAACTCCACCTGCCCATTGGCCCATCTGATCAAGATTCCGTTGTAATCTTCGGCAATCTTCTTCGCTGTCCACTCCACCTCCAATTTTGGTGTAATCTGCAAACTTACTAACTGTACCTCTTATGCTCACATCCAAATCATTTATATAAATGATGAAAAGTAGTGGACCTAGCACCGATCCTTGTGGCACTCAACTGGTCACAGGCATTCTATGGCTTAAAAACATTCAACAAGGTAGCCTCACTGCTTCACAATAAAACTTCTGTGGGAAATTGAAAAACTGAGAGGGGTATATTCCTGTTTCAGGAAACTTTGTGTATCTGCTGTTTATTTTCTGGAACAGGCTGTGCTTGGTACTGACGATGTAATATTTTTTCTGCGTTCTCAATTAATACAAGTGTTAATTAAAATGGTGTTCTGGGTATTTAGCGTGTACCCATTTCTTATCAGTTTTTAATGGACAGTCAGAGATAGTGACAAACCGTGACTGATGCTGTAAATTAATCAAGTCAGGAAGGAGGATGAAGTTTTCTTTAAGCAAGTGAAGGGAAGGTGGAAGTGGGTTTTAGGTTTGGACAGTGCAGTAAAATACTGGGAGTACAAAGCGTTTTTTTTTATAACTACCTTGTGAACAATTATGTATTGCTTTTTGATCATCTTTATTTTCTCTCAAAAAAATTGGGACTCTGCAGATTGGAAGGAAAGGCATGCATTTATATAGGAGGTAAACTATAAGGAAACACAGAAAATAAGAGCAGGAGTAGGCCATTCGACCCTTTGAGCCTTCTCTCCAACTTAGTATGACCATGTCTGACCATCTGACACAATACCCTGTTCCCACTTTCTCCCCGTACCCTTTGATCTCTTTACTCTAAGAGCTAAATCTGAATTCTCCTTGAAAACATTCAGTGATCTGACCTCAACTGCTTTCTGTGGCAAAGAATTGCACAGGCTCTCCACTCTCCGGGTGAAGAAATTTCTCCTCATCTCAGTCCTTACTGACCTATCCTGTATCCTTAAACTGTGACCACTGGTTAGACAACACTCCCCAGGGCCCTAGCATTAACTGTATTAGTCCTGCCCTGGTTTGCCTTACCAAAGTGCAGCACCTCACATTTGTCTAATTTAAACTCCATCGGCCACTCCTCTGGTTGTTGGCCCAATTGACCAAGGTCCCATTGTACTCTGAGATAATCTTCTTCACCGTCCTTGACACCATCAATTTTTTGTTCCCTTTGAAATTTGGAATTCTTGCATTTGTCCTGATGAGTATAAGGTGGAAAGCTACAACAACACGCCTCTTTCTTCAACAACTCTTGACGTTTAACGTTGAAGTCTCACCTTTCATTACCAACCTCGGTTTCATGGCACCATCATTGATTGCCCTGCCTTCAGATGCCTAGTTCCGAAGGTTGAGAATTTCCTTCCTTAATGTAGCTCTTCTTTTTCCTCCTTTAAGACACTCCTTTAAAGCAAATTGTCAGACAAACTTCTGGTCACCCAATCTAAAGCCTTGTTATGTGTTTTGGCATCAGATTTATTTTGATAAATGCTTCTGGAAGAGCCACAAAGATGCTCCAGTGGTGAGGTTTGGACCTTCAGCTACTACAGTATGCTCCTCCCCCATCATGCTCCCCAGCCCCACCACAACCTCCTCACCGAGTGAAAGCAAGTAATCCTCAACCCTGAGGCATTGCCAAAAGAAGAAGGCATAAAGATGCTACATTAATGCAATTTGTTGTTGCTTCAAATGACAGAGGCAGACATAAGCCTGGTTTTAGAGAAAAAGTATGATTGAAGGTTACTAAAGTTTATGCAAGTTGCTGATAGAGAACTGGGGGTTGGCAATAATTACTGCAGCAGTTTTGGTACAAGTCGGTGATTGGCACTGCTTCCCTGATACCACCGTGGCCATCTGGTTGAGGAAGCTGCCAACATCCTTGTAGCTGAAGGGGTTAGCAGTGTGTGGGTCACTGATGTTTCCAAAGGGTCAGTCTCGTCTTTGCTCATTATGCTCACAGCTTGACGTGTGAACACACTTCTGATTGGTGTTGCGGGAAGTGTCGGGAAAGCTTTTACTGATTTACGGGAAGTGATTCGGTCAGTCCTTTTCCTTTCTGAGCCACAAAAGGTGAATTAGGAAGAGCAGCCACACCTGGTGTCTCTCCATCTGCCCTTTCCTCTGCTCTGCCTTCCAGCTTGCAAGGCACTGCATTTGAATTGGGTTATTAAAATTAAAACAGAATTTAGCCCAGGGTTCACGCATGGAAAATGCTCCTTCCGTGTTATACCCTATATGTTGAACATAGCATTTAACTGCAGCTTAATATATGATAGTCTAGTCTTTTTTTATTCATCAGTGGGACTTGGGCTGGCCAGCATTGATAGCCCATCCCTATTTGCCCTTGAGAAAGCTGGAGGTGGGGGGGGGGGGGGGGGGGCGGTGAGCTGCCTTCTTGAATCACTGCAGTCCACTTGCTGTGGAATGACCCTCAATTCTGGTAGGGAGGGAATTCCAGGATTTTGACCCAATGACTGTGAAGGAACAGTCGTATATTTCCAAGTCAGGATGGTGAGTGGCTTGGAGGGGAACGTGCAGGGGGTGGTGTTCCCATGTACCTGCTGCCCTTGTCCTTCTAGATGGAAGTGGTCGTGCGTTTGGAAGGTGCTGTCTGAGGATCTTTGGTGAATTTCTGCAGTGCATCTTGTAGATAGTACACACTGCTGCTTCTGAGCATTGGTGGTGCAGGGATTGAATGTTTTGTGGGTGTGGTGCCAATCAAGCAGGGTGCTTTGTCCTGGATGGTGTCAAGCTTCTTGAGTGTTATTGGAGCTGCATCCGTCCAAGCAAGTGGGGCGTATTCCACCACACTCCTGACTTATGACTTGTAGATGGTGGCTAGACTTTGCGGTGTCAGGAAGGGAGTTACTCGCTGCAGTATCCCTTGTCTCTGAGCTACTCTTGTAGCCACTGTGTTTATATGGTGAGTCCAGTTGAGTTTCTGGTTAATAGTAACCCCAAGGATGTTGATAGTTGGGGATTCAGTGATGGCAATACTGTTGAAAGTCAAGGGGCAGTGGTTAGAGTGTCTCTTATTGGTAATGGTCATTGTCTAGCATTTGTGTGGCACAAATGTTTCTTGCCACTTGTCGGCCCAAGCCTGGATATTGTCCAGATCTTGTTGCATTTGAGCATGGACTGCTTTAGTATCTGAGGAGTTGCGATGGTGCTGAACACTGTGTAATCATCAGTGAACATCCCCACTCCTGACCTTACGACGGAGGGAAGATCATTGATGAAGCAGCTGAAGATTGTTGGGCCTAGGACACAACCCTGAGGGACTTCTGCAGAGATGTCCTGGAGCTGAGATGACTGACCCTCCACAACCATCTTCCTTTGTACCAGGTATGACTTTAACCAGCAGAGCTTTTGCCCCCTAATACCCATTGATTCCAATTCTGCCAGGACTCCTTGATGCCACACTCGGTCAAATGCAGCCTTGATGTCAAGGGCTGTCACTCTCCCCTCCCCTCTGGAATTAGCTCTTTCGTCCATGTTTGAGCCAAGGCTGTAATGAGATCAGGAGTTGAGTGGCCCTCGTGAAACCCAAACAGGTTGTTGCTGAGCAGTTGCTGCTTGATAGCACTGTTGATGACACCTCCCATCACTTTACTGATGATCAAGAGTGACCGATGGGCTGGGTTGGAGTTGTCCTGCTTTTTGTGTACAAGACATACTGCAGCAATGTTCCACATTGTGCGATCACTTAGCTCTGTGTATCACTTGCTGTTTATGCCGTTTGGTATGTAAGTAGTCCTGTTTGGTATCTTCACCAGGTTGACACCTCATTTTTAGGTATGCCTGATGCTGCTGCTGGCATGCCATCCTACACTGTCCATTGAACCAGGGTTGATCCCCTGACTTGATGGTAATGGTTGAGTGGGGGATATGCCGGGCCATGAGGTTACAGATTGTGCTGGAGTACAGTTCTGTTGCTGTTGATGGCCCACAGTGTCTCATGGATACCCAATCTTGAGCTGCTAGATCGGTTCAAAATTTGTCCCATTTAGCACAGTGAAAGTGTCTCACAACACGAAAGAGGTTTACTATGTAGGAAAATATGGGAATTAGAAGGGGGTTGTGGTCACCTGAGCAGACCCATATTTCTGTCTCTGTTTTTTAAGACCCCTTTGCAATGTAGTTAAAGTTAATTCTGTCCACGTTTTTCACAGTCCTTTGTTGGATGTTTTCACACTGTACCTTTAGGGGTGAGTTAATCAGTTCTTAATGGAGTTGTGAAACCTCCTTTGGAACCTGTCCTGAAGCTAATTTGTTTTCCGAGTGACCCTAAATCTCTCTCCCCATAACACAGTGCATAAAGGTGGTGTGATTCATAAACTGGGGCGCATTTATTGTCACCTCCAGCAGCAACTCAAAAGCAGCCAGCATGGAAGTGAATGAATGACCGAAGCAACCAGAGAGAATTAATAAGAAGTGCTGTGCGTGGGGGAGTGATTTGAAGGCTGTAATTGAATCTAGTTGTGGGATTGTACAAGTTATAAACTATTTGAGGACTATCCTTGTACAGTAAAGGATGTGATTCTGATTAAATTGCTCTCCTTTTATATGTGTCCATTATTCCTTGGCTTCTGACAGTGATCTTTCACAATGCGCAGATGATAAAAATGATTTCCCACATCCGAATATATCACCCACAGGAGTGAGTTTAGACTAATGTGCGACACTGTAAGGCAGGTGATAGTGAATTAGCTCTCCAATCTACTATTTCTTTGGTCAAAGTCAATTGAAATAAAACATCTGGAGAGACATGGAACCATCTGTCACCTGGACATCGTCCATCTTACCTTATTGCGCAAGGGCAACATCTTCAGGGGAAAGTGAGGACTGCAGATGCTGGAGATCAGAGCTGAAAATGTGTTGCTGGAAAAGCGCAGCAGGTCAGGCAGCATCCAAGGAGCAGGAGAATCGACGTTTCGGGCATGAGCCCTTCTTCAGGCTCATCTACCAGTGCTACCATTAAATGCACATAAACATTGTCAGATTACCAGTAGTTTGTGAAGCTTTTTCGCCAAATAGGACTATGCTGATTACATAATAACATAAGGAACAATTAGTTACTGTGTTTGGTTGAATTTTGAAAAGCCCTTTATGACAAATTTTTCTTGCTATATTTCTCTCAGTAAGGTTTTCTTCTGCAAAAACATACTCCATTTATTAAATTTGTAAAAGAAAATTACGAAAGAGTTGACCCAAGAAGTACAGATTTTACCAGATTATCCATCTTGTCCTAAGACACTGTGTTCCACTGTATGTGATTACAATAGTCTTAATATTAAAAGTAAAACATATTCCACATTAGGTAGATTGTCAAAGGCTCAATCATTTTAAATTGGAAACTACAAAAAGCGCAATAGATATAAAATGTCTCTTTCAGTATATGGAAAGAAAGAAAAAAATGAATATTTATACAGCATATCAGGACATCCCAATGTACTTTACAGTCAATCAAGTGCCTTTTGAAATATAGGGATGTTGCAACTTAGGAATTCCATCAAGTTCCTCTGAAGCTGTTACGGTTTTTCTACAGGATGCCAGGACATAGGAAAATATTGAAACTGTGGAAGCATTTTATTGTGTGAGAGGATTGAGATAAGAAGAGGGAATTGTTGAATATCCAGCTGTGAAAGGAGATTTTATGGAGTTAAATTAGATCATAAAGTGAATGGAAAAGGATGATTCAGAAAAATGACTTCCCACTCTGAATGTATTACAAGCGGACACGTTCACAAATAGATCAAGATGAGCAGTGGGCACCCTATCAGAGCAGTGAAAGTGAAAATCCTGTCATCATCTGAGAAGCAATTTAACACCGTGATAGGGGTGACTATACATCCATTACTTACATCGGTCACTTCACCTTAACTCAAGAAATTGGCCTGTGATTTTAACCCTCAAACGTTCACCCTCTGAATGACTTTTATTATTACTGAAAAGTGTTGCTGGAAAAGTGCAGCAGGTCAGGCAGCATTCAAGGAGCAGGAGAATCGACGTTTCGGGCATGAGCCCTTCTTCAGGAATGACTTATTATTGCAAAGGACACAAACTGATTGACAGAATAGTTACAAGAGCTTACACCTAATTTGCTACATGTACCTTTTCTGTAGGTTATGATAAAGATATTGACACTCATTCAGATCAGCCCACATATATTATTTCCTATGTGCAGCTTATGATTACTTACAGTGTGGAAACAGGCCCTTCGGCCCAACAAGTCCATACTGACTCGCCAAAGCGCAACCCACCCAGACCCATTCCCCTACACCTAACACTATGGGCAATTTAGCAACCTGCACATTTTTTTTGGAGTGTGAGATGAAACCGGAGCAAACACACACAGACACGGGGAGAACATGCATATTCCACGCAGAGAGCTGCCCGAGGTGGGAATTGAACCCGGATCTCTGACACTGTGAGGCAGCCGTGCTAACCACCGTGCCACCAACATTTGTGAACCGTTTTACGAGACTAGACCAGCAGAAGGGGGCTAGCAACTTACTGAGGAACCTTGACCTGCTCTGATTCTTACCTTTCACTCCCAGTCATATTCCGAGAATATAGTGCAGTCTTTTAAACACATTTCCTGTTTGACAGAAACAGACAAACTCACCTCTTAAGCCATGACATACACTGAGTTATTGAAGTTTGATTTTTTTATATTCCTGTAGACCTGAGTTTGGGCATTAATATTGACAGTGTGTTAAGGTGATAGCACATGGTACAATAGCCTGAATGGCCCTCCCTTCTACTGCAAGAATTCTGAAACATTAGGCCTTTAAAACTGAACTATGTTTTTAAATAAAGTCTTTGACAATGAGTAAAAGTGAACCATTATGTAAAAGTACCTGTGATTGGTGCTTCAGACTCTGATTTTAGATGATTTGCCTCATCAAATTGTTGAACATTATATTGGTGAGATGGAACATTCCGGTCATCCTTCAGAGGAGGACCAAGCTGACATATTCCATCTGTCTCTGTTCACATTGCATTTCAGTGGCAATAATATTGCAGGCTGTTGGGATAATTCCATATGTTAAGACAATTCCATTGTATTATCTTGTTAATCTATCACATTAGAAAAGTTGAAGAAAACCATATGATTCTCTACATATTCTTCTGGTTCTCGCCCTGAATTTGGAGCCACTTATTTAAATCCTGTTGATTTGCTTGGCTTTCCTATTGTCTTGAATATGTCTCTTCAAATATAGAGTTTGTTCTTATTTACTCATTCACGAGATGAAGGGGTCACTGACTAGGCCTGCATTATTGCTCATCCTTAAGTATCCAGACGATAGTTGAAAGTCAACACATTGCTATGGATCTGGAGTCACATGTAGGGCTGACCAGGCAAGGATGGCAGTTTCTTTCCCTAAAGGACATTTTTGGGCTTTTCCTGACAATCAATTCATGGTCATCATCAGACTCTTAATTTCCAGGTATTTATTCAATTCAAATCCCATCATCTTTCATGGCAAGATTCGAACCCACGCCCCATGGGTCTCTGGATTAGCAAGAGTAGTCTAGCAAAAATTCCACTAGGACATTGCCTCCCCATTGCCTCTACTCATTGTAGCATATAGTGTGGGCAGCATGGTGGCTCAGTGGTTAGTACTGCTGCCTCACAGTGCCAGGGACGCAGGTTTGATTCCAGCCTCAGGTGACACTCTGTGTGCAGTTTGTGCTTTCTCCCCGTGTCTGCATGGGTTTCCTCCGTGTGCTCTGGTTTCCTCCCACAATGTACAGGTTAGGTGGATTGGCCATGGGAAATTTCCCCCAGCGTCGAGAGATGTGTCGGCTAGGTAGGTTAGCCATGGAAAATGCAGATCAGTAGGTCTGGGTAGACCGTCCTTTGAGGATCAGTGTGACTCGATGAGAGAGCGGCCTACTTCCACACTCTGGGGCTTCTATGGGCCAAGAGCTGGAAGTGGGATTAGCATAGATAGATGCTTGATGACCAGCGCAGCTATGATATGTCAAAGAGCCTTTTTCTGTGGTGGAACAGCTCTTTGATGCTATGAAGAAAGAGAACATCTGACACATTGAGTCCATCTTTCTTGAAAGCCATTTCAAGTTCTTTGCTTTGGGTTCTATCAATGTTGCCTGAAAGACCCTGAAGAAACAGTGCTGTGAATTACGAACAGATCACCTTCCCTCTGAGATTCCTGCCACTCACCGAGGGAGGGACAGAGTGAGATCTGCCTTACAAAAACAGAAGCTGCTGGAAAAGCTCACTGGGTCTGGTAGTATCTGTGAAGAGAAATCAGAGTTAACGTTTCGTGTCCGGTGATGTTTCCTCCGCACGGATGGTAGCTAGGAAAACATCAGTGTATATGCAAAAGATATGGTGGGGGGAGGGGTTAAGGAGTAAACAATAGATGGGGATAGAGCCCAAAGAGAGGGAAGAACAGTTGGACAGACAAAGGAGTGGATAACAACCTGGCCAGGAGGGTGAACAGCTGCTAATGGAGACTGTCAGTGGTTAACAATAGGGGGTGTGCAATTGTGGACTATGTGATAATAAGGCCTGGTGTGTGTAGTAGGGGGCTAGGACATGTGAGAGTTCAGGCCCTAAAGTTATTGAACTCAATATTGAGTCCAGACAGCTGTAGGGTCCCCAAGTGGAAAATGAGGTGTTGTTCTTCCAGATTGCGCTGAGCCTCACTGGAGCACTGCAGCAAGCCCGAGACAGAGATGTTGGCCAGTGAACAGGGTGGGGTGTTAAAGTGACAGGCAACTGGAAGCTCAGAGTCTTTTTTGCAGGCAGAACATAGATGGTCTGCAAAGCAGTCACCCAGTCTGCACTTTGTTTCCCCAATGTAGAGGAGACCACAGAGTGAGCAGCAAATGCAGTAGACTGGATTGTGAGAAGTGCAGGTAAACTACTGCTTCACCATGCCACCAGTGCTTCATCCGGAGGCTCATTGATGATGTTACCTAGTACGGTGACGAAATGTCTGAAAACGAACCTTTCAGCTCAGTGAGCAAACCTACACCCAGAACTTCAACCTGAGCTACAAATCTTCTCAAAACTCATTAACAAATTTACAGACTCCCTGATACTCATTTCTGCTGATTTTTATAAATTGTTTTCTCATCAGTTTCACCAACATCTGTGTGATCAAAACATTTTCATGAATTTATTCACATTTTGGTGACACTTTGTCTCAAGTAATATTTCCCAATTCAAACAGAGATTGAAAACTTTGTCAAAGCTGGACAAACTAGTTTGCAGTTCATAATGTAAATTTAAAAAAAAAGTTAAGTTGAATCCGTGTCCTGGACAAATCTACTGAATACACCGAAGAACTGGTTGGTAATCTCGCAAAGGGATTTTGCTCTTAACCAGAGGGATTGACATCAATTCAAAAGAGTTAAAACATCAAGAGAGACTTCGTGTGGAACCCAATAAGTTCCTGATTTCAACTCTGCTTGGAATGAATAGATATGTTTTATTGATGATGGAAGTGTCCAAACCTGGCACTGGACATATTACATAATAAGAGCAGGGAGGTTGTGTTGAAGCTACACAGGACCTTGGTGAGGCCACAGCTGGAATACTGTGTGCAGTTCTGGTCCCCACACGATAGGAAGGATGTGATTGCCCTGGATGGGGATGCAAAGGAGATTCACCAGAACATTGCCTGGGATTGAGCATTTCAGAGATGAAGAGGGGCTAGTTAATCTCAGACTTTTTTTGGAACAGGGAATATTGAGTGGGCACCTGGTTGAGGTGTATAAGATTATGTGGGCATTGGACAGGGTGAATAGAGCAGCTTAGTTGAAGGATCAATAAGAAGGGGGCATCATTCTAAAGTGAAAGGCAGGAGGTTTAGAGGGGATTTGAGGAAAGTTTTTTTTTCACCCAGGGGGTGGTGGGAATCTGGACTGCACTGCCTGGGAGGGTAATGGAGACAGGAACTTTCACAACTTTTAAACAGAATGTCATAACATTCAAGGTTTGGAGCTAGTGTGGGAAAGTGGGACTGGTGTAGGTTGTTATATATTTTTTGTATGATGGGCTGAAGGCCCTCTTCTGCACTGTATGATCCTATGAAATTTCTCCATTCCCAGAAAAGATCGGTTTAATTCACGTCTCCAGTTGCTGATGGCAAGATAGGCAATTGTTCCAATATCTCCCTCAACATTACAGTTATCCTCACACTTTATCTCAGCTTCAAAGTGCAATTTTCAAAGCTGTTGTCTGTGAAGGATAATTTAAGCTGAACTAGACCGTCATAAACCAAAGGGATGGGGAATGTTAGATCTTTTCACACAGGGCCTGATATTATGCTCTTACAATGAGCAGAATCCACGACTCTCCATTGATAAATCAGGGTAAAATTAATCCTGTTTATTTCAGAGTCAAGTGCCAGCTCTGGAGATTTCACTGATATTTTCAAAATTGTGAGGGGACTGGACAGAGGAGATAGGGAGAAACTGGTCCCTGTTTGTAAGAAGATCAGCGAATGAGCAGCACGGATATGAGATGGTTTGTAAAAGAAGCAAATGTGATGTAAATATAAATTACTCACACAGCCAGCGGTTAGGGTCTGGATTGCATTGCCTGGTGTGGTGGAGGCCGGATCAATTAAGGCTTTCAGAAAGGCATTAGGTAATTAAAATAACAGAGGCCAGTATCCTGTCTCCAAGTCCCTCTTTATTTACATATGCATAGTACATGGGACCAGCCAACTCAGAGCCAGTCCCTAGACTGAGGGGACTCTCTAAATCTCCTGTTTCTATCTGTCAGCCAGGGCTCCCTGATTGGCCCAGGCTAACAAGCCCAGTCAGGGACCTCATGGTCAATGAGATTCACCTGACCCTGGTTCAGTCACTATAGTAATTATTTAAATAGTTAGCATATTCAGGGAAGAGGCAGAGGAATGTCCTCATGTCTGTTCAGCGGGCTGGCCCAGACACAATGGGCTGAATGACCTCCTGCCTCACTGTGATGATTCTATGATATTGTGAGTTTGTGGAGAGAAAACTGTTTGTCACGGTCTGTCACTGCACAGAATGAAACTATATATCAGCTGAGGGATTCCTGTCCACCTCCTGTGCATTTTCCTAAACTTGACGTGAGCATTCAGCGTGTAAACCACCATGCTGTTCTTCCCAAGACCTGGCATGGTGGTTCAGTGGTTAGCATTGCTGCCTCACAGCACCAGGGACCCGGGTTTGATTCCAGCCTCAGGCGACTGTCTGTGTGGAGTTTGCACATTCTCCCCGTGTCTGCGTGAGTTTCCTCCACATCCTCTGGTTTCCTCCCACAGTCCAAAGATGTGCAGGTTAGGTGGATTGGCCATGCTAAATTGCCCATAGTGTTAGGTGCACTAGTCAGAGGGAAATGGTGCTGAAAATGTGTTGCTGGAAAAGTGCAGCAGGTCAGGCAGCATCCAAGGAACAGGAGAATCGACGTTTCGGGCATAAGCCCTTCTTCAGGAATGAGGAAAGTGTGTCCAGCAGGCTAAGATAATGGGTGTGGGTGGGTTACTCTTCGGATGGGGTCGGTGTGGACTTGTTGGGCCGAAGGGCCTGTTTCCACACTGTAGGGAGTCTAATCTACAAGCTGCAGAGTGCTGAAATTTGAGGGCAGCTCACTCAAGGACGATGAGAGATTTTAAAGGCAGACAATGAGATAGCTTGGAATCAGACTCTCTGCTAAAGGTAACATGAAGCTTAAGAATGAGGGGAGTTCACATGACATGTGTTAAATCCTTTTTGCTTCCCTTTCACTTCCTGATTGATGCTATGTCTGCCAGCTGCATTTTTTACTTTGTGTTCTGTTTTCCAGAATTTACAGTTTTATTTTTAATATTTCTTTAAGGATGTGCTGACAAGTACTTCCAGTATTGAAATGAGATGCTCATGGTACAGCTCTCTGTTTGGAGTTAGTATCCATGGTCACCAGCCCAATTAATTGGTTTCTTCTTAATTAACTATATGGTAATGAATGTTAATTACAAAATAACTGCTTTGTTTTGAGAAAGAGCTTACACTACAAGGCGGCAAAGATGAACTGGAATCAGGTTGTAGCCATTACACTCGCCTCTTGGCAACACTCAGAAGATATTGGAAATGTTTTCGAATCTCAGATGTTCTCAGAAGCTGTGATTGTGATCCAGGAGCATTTAATCATGTGCCCACACTGCTTACTACCCCTTGCTGTTTCCTAATGTTACAGTGTTTTTACAGTTTTACGATAGATATAGAAGATGCTGGAGAAACCCGGGAGGTCTGGCAGCATCTGTGGAGCGAGAAACAGAGTTAACTGTTCAGCTCCAGGAGGGCATCAATTTAAGGTTAGAGGGGAAAGAATAAAAGGGAACCTGAGGGACAACATTTTTTACACAGAGGGTGGTACACACATGGAATGAGCTGCCAGCAGAAATGGTTGAGGTGGGTACATTAACACCATTTAAAAAGCATTTGGACAAATACATGGATAGGAAAGGATTAGAAGGAAATGGGATTAATGTGGGTGGATATTTTGGTCGGCATGGATCAGTTTGGGCCGAAGGGTCTCTCTCTGTGCTGTAGGACTCTGTGACTCCATGACTTCTCTCACGGGGGCTGCAGACATTAGTTCTGTTTTCTTTCTCCACAGATGCTACGAGATGCGTTGTGTTCCTCCAGCACTTTCTGTATTTGTGTCAGGTTTCCAGCATCTACAGTATTTTATTTTCAGTTTAAATTTGGCTTTCCTTCTGGTCCAGCATCTGCACACATTGAGTCGCAGAAACAGAAACAGATCCTTCGGTCCAACCAGTCCATGCCAACTATAATCCCAAACTAAACTAGTCCCACCTACCTGCACTTGGCCCAGAACCTTCCAAACATTTCTTATTCATGTACTTATCTAAGTGTCTTTTAAACCTTGTAACTGTGCCCGGGCCCACCACTTCCTCAGGAAGTTAATTCCATACACGAACCACCCCCCTGTAAAAAACCACCCCCCATGTATTTTTTAAATCTCTTTCCTTTCACCTTAAAATTATGCCTTGTAGTCTTGAAATCCCCTATCCTAGGGAAAAGACACCTGCTATGATGCCTATCTATACCCCTCATGATTTTATTAACCTCTATAAAGTCACCTGTCAACCTCCAACGCTCCAATAAAAACAATTTCAGTTTATCCAGCCTTTCTTTATAATAAATCAAACTTTCCATATGGGGCAACATCCTGGTCAGTCTCTTCCTAACTCTCTCCAGCTTAGTAATATCCTGCCTATAACGGGGTGACCTGACTGGATGCAGTATTCCAGAAAAAGCCTCACTGTCAAACCTCAACATGACTCCCCAACTCTTACAGTCAGGGAAACAAATGTCTCTCGGGAAGAGACTGAGCAATTTAGACAAGCGTGCTAAACTCCTTTTCGACCACTATATGTGACACAAACTTCAAAGAGTTATGTACCTGAACCCCTCAGTCCCCCTGTTCTACAGCACTAACATTAATTGTAAAAGCCCTACCCTTGGCTGTTGTATCAAAACGCAATACCTCACATTTATCCAGATGGAACCCGAGCAGTTCGTGATGGACAAGCCTCATCCCACGAAAGAGTAAAAATATGTTCCATTCACTCTTTTGAGAAAACTGCGTTGGGAACAAGTTTAGCTCGGACCATGTGTCATAGAACTGAAGAGGAGATTTAAAAATGAGAACTGATCATTGATGCTTTTGGTTTGAAGGAGCTATGTTCATATTTTTTTTCTGTTCATTCAGAGGATGTGGGCATCATTGGCTGGAGCAGCATTTCTTGCCCAGAGGGAAGTTAGGAGTTTGTGAGATCACTGTGGGTATGGAATCACATGTGGGCCAGATCAAGTAAGGGTGCAGTTTCCTTCCCTAGAGACATTTGTTTCCCTGACAGCTGTAATATGATCATCTTGATTTTTACTTCCAGACTTTTTTTTAACAATTTAATTCAAATTCCACCATCTGCCATGATTCAAACCCAGAGTCCCCAGGACAATACCTGGGTATACAAGATTAACAACCTGGTGATAATTCCACTAGGACATCACCACCCAATTGCTCTGATTATATACTAATGTATATGACATATAAAAAAATATAATTTACATAATACATATAGAGTCATAGAGATGTACAGCATGGAAACAGACCCTTCAGTCCAATCATTCATACCGACCAGATATCCCAACACAATCTAGTCCTATTTGCCAGCACCCGGCCCATATCCCTCCAAACCCTTCCTATTCATATACCATCCAGATGCCTTTTAAATGCTGTAATTGTACCAGCCTCCACCATTTCCTCTGGCAGCTCATTCCATACATGTACCACCCTCTGCGTGAAAAAGTTGCCCCTTAGGTCCCTTTTATATCTTTCCTCTTTCACCCTAAACCTATGCCCCCTAATTCTGGACTCCCCACTCCAGGGAAAAGACATTATCTATTTATCCTATCCATGCCCCTCATGACTTTACAAATCTCTATGAGGCCACCCCTCAGCCTCCGGCGCTCCATACAAAACAGCCCCAGCTGTCTTGAATACTGACCAGACAAAGCATACCTTACATACGTACATCAGAGTAATGGAACAGAACACAGAATATAGTGTACAGATACAGAGAAGGTGCAGAGAAAAATCAACTCTAATACGTGAGAGATAAATGTGGATTTCAACAGCTTCCTCATTTCCCCTGTCTCCACATTATCAAAGACCCAAGTATCCAACTTGGCACCGCCCTCCAGACCTGTCCATCACTGCCCCCTCTGACCTATCACATTCTCCCTCTTCTTCATCCACCTATCGCTTTCCCAGCTACCAGCCCCCAACCCCACCCCCTCCCATTTATCTCTCAGCCCCTACACGTAAGCCTTATTCCTGATGAAGGGCTTATGCCTGAAACTTCAATTCTCCTACTCCTTGGATGCTGCCTGACCGGCTGTGTTTTTCCAGCTCCACTCTGTGGTGTGCCATTTCAAGCATTTCACAGTGAGAACTGGGGACAGAGTTAAATTGTTTTTTTTTTACCACACTGTTATAGACCACTGCTGCAATGAATTATGGTCTTAGATGTGAACTGTTTAAATGTCCATGTTGGGTTCCACCATCTCAAGATGTTTGGTTTGGAAACTTTCCATTTTAGCAAAATCACGAATGCATCTAAAATGAGAGATTTAATGCCTTGGTAAACATCAAAAATGAAAGAATTTCAGCAGAATGTATTAAGCAGATAACTGTATGTAACACGATAAAGCTTTGTTCAATAAAACTGAGAATTCTAACTTTTCTGCTTAAAGGTAGCCCAGTTTACAGATTCCAGCTGCTTACTGTAACAAATTACAATCCTGATGCATTGGGTTTCTCTTTGATGTTCTATATCTGAAGATAAATCTGATTAAATTATTGTATCTGTGTAAAGGGTATGTTATTTTAATATTTTCTTTAGGGAACTTATTGACATTTAGACATGATAAAGCTATCTCACACACTTGCTATACAACAATCTACCAGAGTTTGGGTCAAAATGGTCAGACTTATGCTAACTAACAAATAAAGATAATGAATGTTGGTGCTGAAGTAAGTTATTCTGCTTGTAGGAGCTAAGGCCAGCTAAGTGCAGAAGAAGTCATGGGGAAGCACTTGAGATGTGACAATTACTGATATAAAAACAGTGAATGCTGGGGAATCTCAGTTGGATTAGTAGCTTCTGAGGAGAGAGAAATGGAAATAATGTTTTGAGTTCAGGATGAATCTTCTTTGGAATTGGTGGGAGAGTGAAAAAGTGATGAGTTTTACATTGCAGCCAAAGGTGTGATCAGCAAGTAGAACAAAAGGGAAGGGGAGATTAGAGGATGAAGAAGGTTAAAGATCACAGGTTTCAAAAAAAAGGCCAACGATTGTAGAGAAGTGCCATAGGGCCAGAATAAATGTTAATAGCAGAATAGAAGTCAGAAGGAGAATCGCAGCAATCAGAACCTGGGGAACGGGCTGGAGGTAAAGGAAATAAAATGGAAGTCTGAACTCATGGCCAGGAGTTGTTGGTCTCAATGTTGGGTCCTGAAGACTAAATTTCCTGTACAGAAAATGAGGTGCTGTCTGTCCAGCTTGTGTCGGGCTCTACTGGAACATTGCAGCAGACCCGGGAAAGAAATGCGGTCCAAGGGGGCAAAGTGTTTTAATAAAATGGCAAGTGACAAGATGGTCGGGGGAGGAATGTGTCATGTGGGCGCACTGAGCAGAAGTGTACACATTTGGTCTCCCCGTTGTGAGGAGACCACAGCGTGAGCAGCAAATATGAAAGTATAAAAGTTAAATACTGCTTCATCTGAAGGAGGTAAAGGGCAAGTGTTCCACCTTGTGTGATTGCAAGGGAAGATACCATGAGAGAAGAATGAGCTGTTGTGGGGGTCGTGGATGAGTGGACCAAGATGTTACAAAGCTTCATGTGATTGTTTTTTGATTGGCACAGACTCAATCTGAAGGGTCTTTTTTTTTCTGTGCTATAAACTGTACAATCTTGTTAATTGTTTGCAGCCTCAGATTTGCATGGTACCATATTAGTGTATTTTTCCTGAACAAACCAATTCTAATTCAATATTGCTGCCAAACTAAATCACTTTAATGTTGCCACTAACAAGGCCAATCACCTCTTGGATTGTATCTTCCTGCTGGAGGTGTTTATTAATGCTCAGGGTTTAGTTTGCAGGAAGAGCTTTAACTTAATTCCTGCGCCATGCTAAGTGATGTGAGACTGAAATTCAAGAATTTAACTTAGCGTGCAGAGCCCATCACATCTCCATTTAAATGACCTCCCTCATTGTTTTGAGTGATGGGTTGGTTAGGGATTGATTAGCTCAGAAGGAGAAGGTGCAGTGCAGGATGACCCTGAGCCCTGTGGGTTTCATCGTTCCCCAGCTGACATTGTTCTTGGGGTCTAGCTGCCTCCTCACCTTGACCTGGCGGCATGAGGCATGATCAGAAACTCTCGTACAATAAGGACACGCCGCAGACAGAGAGAGACGGAATGGTTCCAAAAGGAAGTAACGTCATTGACATGTTTTGAATAAATAAAGAAAGGTTTGCATTTACATAGTGCCATTCACAGACACGAGGGCATAGCGAAACAGTCCACAGCCAATGAAGTTTAGCCATTATTGTAATCTGGGAAAAGTTGCATCCAATTTGCACAGACCAACTGCCTTTATAGGATGTTATTTGAGGTAGAAATATTCACCATCACAAACTCCCTTGCTTTTTTCTGAAGTGAATGACATTTTATGTCCACTCAAGAGATGCAATGAGGACCTCAGTTCATCATTTCATTCAAGGGGCGTCACCTCTAACAGGGTAGCACTTGATCAGAGAGGGTCCATACAAAGCTTGTGCTCAGGCTGCTGCAGTGAGATTTGAACACTTAACCCTCTATCTTGG
Source organism: Chiloscyllium plagiosum (assembly GCF_004010195.1). Classification (NCBI taxonomy): domain Eukaryota; kingdom Metazoa; phylum Chordata; class Chondrichthyes; order Orectolobiformes; family Hemiscylliidae; genus Chiloscyllium; species Chiloscyllium plagiosum. The sequence goes on from NC_057747.1 coordinate 25,876,924, forward strand.
GGTGTTGAGGAGGAGGTATCTTAGAGAGAGAGAGAGAGAGAGAGATAGCTGCCCACTGAGCCACATCTGACACCTAACTCCTCATTGAATTGCTCTTTTTTATTGATGAGTTCTTTTACATATAAGTCAAACTCGTTCTGGTTCTGTGGAGTGACTCAGCGCATGACACATTTTCTTTTCCTCTTTGTTAAAACAAAACTCTTTACCATATTGTTAATAATAAAATGCACTTCTTTTTCCCTGTGAACTAGGAGTGTATAAATAATTTATCCTTCCATCATTTTGCATACGGCTAAAGTAGAAACCCACTCAAGGGAAAAATTGAGTTTGAAGAGACAAGGCAATTTAATTTTAGTTCACAAAATCTGGGATTCATTTCAATAACCCTATCTGTTTAAAAATATCAGTCATTGCAATTGTATTTATAGACTGGGCACTCTGATTTACTTACTGATGATCTATCTCTCTCTTTATCATTATGGATAGAATTATGTATTTGTTACCTTATTCTTGTTTAAAGTATTTTCTTTATTTTATTTCAAAAGCTTCAATTGACAACTCAATTTGCCTCTATTATGGGTGATATAGTGAGGCTGCAGTTTCCCCTGTTCTGATTGGAATTCAAAATTTCTTGGGTCTGACAGCTTCCTCTGATACTGGCTCCAGACTGACAGCAAACCCTTATGAGGTATATCCACAGCAAAGGGGAAATGGAAAGGGCTGTAATAAACAACAGCTGGAAAATGTGCTCACACTGAGGGGTAATGGGTACTAAGGAAGTTTGTAAAGGTGAAGGTAGGAGGCAGATGAATCTGCGATGACAGCGTGATGTGTGAATATGGTTGAATACAGATGTCACAGCATGCTCTAATAGTGGTAGTGTCAGGAAGCCTGGTTTTAAAGCCCACCTCCTCCAGAGACTGTGCACTAACATCTCTGAACAGGTTAATTGGAAAAAGCTTACAAACTAGTACGAATTCCAATCGTTTAGATGTTCTGCTTCCTCGTCAGGGATTGGACTCTTTCCCCAAAATTTAACAACGAACTGCGAATGCTGGAGATCCGAAACAAACAAAAACAAAAATTGCTGGAGCAACTCAGCAGGTCTGGCAGCATCTGTGCAGAGAGAAAGCAGCGTTAAAGTTTTGTGTCCAGTTCTGAAGAAAGGTCACTGGGTGTTAAATCTACCTTCTCTCTCAGCAGATGCTGCCAGACTGACTGAGTTGCTTCAGCAATTTCCAGTTTTGTTTGTTTTGTTTTCCTTTCCCTAGTTGCCTTGGGAGAATCCATGTGTTTGCGTGAGCACGGGGCCTATGTAACATGATGGATAAGGCATCATGAGCTGGATGGTATGTCCTAGTGATGCCTTACCCATGTCCTAGGTATGTTCTAGTGCTGCCAATGAAGGAAGCAGGGGAGTTGATGAAGTTGGGAGATTGGGGATGGTGTAGGCAGAGATCCTGGGATGGTGGGAATGGGTCTGAAACCACAGTGTGTGTGGAGTGCTTGTTGAGTGCTGCAGGATAGGGTTAACAGGGGCTGTGGAGGTGAAGTGAGGGAGTACAGCAATTGAATGTAACTGTTGACAATAATGGACTGGAGAGGATTGTTCAGTGGAAATTACAGTGAGGCAACATGTGACCTTTGGTAGAGTTACACTTGCATCGAACTGGAGAATGATTAAGGTATGAGATTGGGATGAGCAACCTATAAAATTCAGTCAGGAAGTTTGAAGGACCTTGAGGCACAAGCAAAGCAATGAGAGAGTGTTCAGTACTTACAGACATAGGAGGTGTGCTCAATAGATCTCATTTCCCAGTTCTCTTTGTTTTCCAGAGTTCTCACCTTTTCCAGAGTTCAAACTTAACTTATGTATGAATAGCTTTGTTGCCATTGAGTGAATTGAGCTGAAGCTCTTGAAGTCTTTACCGAGGAAAGGGAGACTGATGTAAAATGACACTTTGACAGGGTCTAGTCCTCTGAGTGAGCATTCCCAGTTTGGGAATATTGAGTGACAGCCATCATAACCCCTGAGCTGGAACATGATTATCGAAAACTGTCGAGCATCCTGGACAAATACAAACATAACCAAGTTCTGAATGGATTAAACTGAAGATTCCAAAACAAGGGATGGGGGCAAGTCTAACTTTCTGACAGCTTCACAAAACTTGTTGGACAGGGTTAACAGTTCAAAGGTTCAGTGCCAGGCAATGCACAGACATTTGTAAAGTGACAGCAATTGGATAGAACCAGTCTCTCTCTGGCTTACTGTGAACCAAAATGATGTAGAAACTCTTGACATCTGAGCAACTTCAGTATTTTCTTTACTGCATTGCTGTGGCTGCCATTTGTCCTACTTTCACAGGTCATACACAAATACGGCTTGGATTTGGAAAAGGGTGTGAACTTACACTAGGTCCCAGTGCAGTAAGGCTTCCAGAAGGTGGGGACACTCAGCCTTTTCACTCTGGATGAAATCCAGGAGGTGCTGAAACTGTTTGGTGCTGGCTCTCAAACTGACAGCATGAGACAATCTTTGTTGTGTTAAGCCCAGACCTTCCCCAGTGAAAGTTCCCAACTTATTATAGAACACTCCAAACCCTGAAGCTCCCAGCTGAGGAAGGTGACACGGGCTCAGCTTGGGTATTTACCCAGCCTGATGGCTGCTCAAAACTAGGTTCATTTAAAAGTGGATCCCTTGCCTTGTGGATAATCTTTCCTCAGACCCAAAGTGACTGATGCTTAAACCAAGCTTTCTTCAATTAACAAGAGAAGTGAATTTATTCATCGCTAATCACTAAAAGGAAAATGTAACAAACATAGATTCAAAATAAGTGGTGATGGCATAAAGAAAATTTGTGTAAGGAAGATGTATGTGTCAGTTTCTATACTGTTTATGACAAGCAGATAAGACAATGTTGCAACTGTTTTTGATGGCACCAGCAGTGTTGATGTTAGCTTTTGAATCAACAATTTTGGGATTCTTGGTTTTGGAGGTTGGTGGAAATTCTGTCTTTCTGTTTCTCTTGACAGTGATTGAATTCTGGCATTCAGAGTGACAGCCTTTCCCATTGTTTGACCTGCAATGTTGGGGTATTTAAAAAAGACTGCCCGGAAAGCTATGGCCCTCAGGGCACTCTCTTCAACATACCAGGACATCTGGTCATTAACGCCCACAGTGCAATGTTGCAGTCAGTTTTTTAACCCTCTTTTTGTATATTACTGACTGGTAAAATGATCATATCTGCAAAGGATGGCTTTCTGCTAAGGAGAGATGGACAGTTACATTCCCCTTGTTTTTTGTTTCCCTGACACTTTATTGGTGTGACATTCCATGGTCTTTACTTGCCAGTCAATCTCTGAATTTACATCCCCATCATTTTTTACTGGACCAGTCCTCTTTTTGTTGGGAAATGAAAGCACATTCTGGAACTAAAATAAATTACTTCTGCTCTATGTTCACAACAATTGTTATATCTGAAGCCATGCCTCCATCACCCAAGGTGTGAATTTGATTAACGCTGCATTTTTGACCTATTTTATAGCATCGGTGTTTCTATCTTCTTGAAGAATGTTTTATCTGTACAACTTTCTCAAGCCAGCTACACTGCATCAGATTTCACTAAATTACATTTTGTCTCCTTGTGATTTGATCAATACACACTGCGGCAGATCCATAGTCTGTCTTCATTACCAAAGTTTTATTCTCGACTGATGGATCCCAAAGGTCAGCGCCTTTTCCATTTGAGATCAGGCCAAGTGAAACTAAAGAATAATTAACTTCAAAATTCTTGATATTTTAGGCAACACTTTCTGAATCCACTTTTTTTTTGAACAATTCCAGTTACCAATGTGTGGGCAGACACAGTTAGTGTTTCAAAGTAATTTAGATTTTTTGCACTGCTTGACTCATTGAGTCTACGGCTTTATATACTAAGACTGGTGAATATGTTGCTCAGGATCATGTAACCTGCAATGTACTTATTGCTAAAATGAACAAGATTTTGTAAGTATGAAATAAAAACCGAAAATACTGGCAATACTCAGCAAGTCACGGTGGCACAGTGGTTAGCACTACTCCCTCACAGCGTCAGAAACCTGGGTTCAATTCCTGCCTCAGGCGACTGACTGTGTGGAGTTTGCACATTCTCCCCGTGTCTGCGTGGGTTTGCTCCGGTTTCCTCCCACAGTCCAAAAATGTGCAGGTTAGGTGAATTGGCCGTGCTAAATTGCCCGTAGTGTTAGGTGTAGGGGAATGGGTCTGGGTGGGTTGCGCTTCGGCGGGTAGGTGTGGACTTGTTGGGCCGAAGGGCCTGTTTCCACACTGTAAGTAATCTAAAAAAAGTCAGGTGGTATCTGAGGGGAGCGAGAAAGAGAGCGAGAGGGAGAGAGAAAGTCAATGTTTTATCTCAATGACCTTCCATCAGGGCATATATTTGTATTATTGTTCTGATGTGACATATTGATATCCATTTAAAATGGCCAAATTGAGTTATCTTGTCTTTCTGAAGTCAGTCAGAGACTAATTGCTGTCAGGAAGATGCAGTTGTCAGAGGTCAGAAGAGTTATTTTTATTTATTCACAGGACGTAGGCTTCACTGTCTCGGTCAGCATTTATTGCCCATCCCTAATTGCCCAGAGGGCAGTTAAGAGTCAGCTGCATTGTCGTGAATCTGGTGTCACATGTAGACCAGACCAGATGAAGATGGTAAATTTCCTTCCCTAAAGGGCATTAGGGAGTCAGATGGGCTTTTCCTGACAATCAACAATGGATTCATGGTCATCGTTAGATTCTTAATTGCAGACTGTTTTAAAATTGAGTTCAAATGGCACCATCTGTCATGACAGGACTAGAACTCAGGTTCCAGGAACATTACCTGGGTTACTGGATTAATAATCTCGTGTTAGTAACACTAGACCATCACCTCCCTCAAACAGATATTTGTTGTCCTTCTCTTTAACATACTTTTTATTTCTTGATGCGCTGAATAGAGAATTTGGATTTGAGCTGATGTACTGGTACTGAAATGCGATAGACAGTCAGATGGATGTGCCATGGTATTTACCAAAGTGAAGTTGAGGTTGGATTATTTTCTCAGGAGGGAAGTGATTTATCCCACAATCCACAGTGCATTATTCCATCGCCGGAGTGAAACTTCAACAGACAAAGACCACAAAATATAACTGTTGCTCAGTAAACACTGAGAGAGTTTGATCACAGTCTACCAGTCCTTCAGACGACAGGTCAAAGTTCAGCGTGGAAGGATGTTTTGCGTTGAAGGGTTATTAGTACAGTCCACTGGAAATTGTAGACAATCCTGACTCTGTTGATAACATGGTGATTAATGTTCCTATCTATCCTAAAATAATGAATTTTCTTAATTCATAGCTATCAAAACCTCGTACACCTGACTGACTGGGAGATAGTTGCATACTTATATGATATCTCAACCACAATGACTTTCATTCATATAGTACCTTTAAATTTATTTGCAGTCACAAGCATTTGGAGCACTGCTCTTTCGTCAGATGAACAAAGCTTGTGATTTCAAATGCACCTGCTGGACTACAACCTGGTGTCATGTGACTTCTAATTTTGTCCAATACCGGCACCTCCATATCATAGTGCCTCTAATGCAGAAAAAAACATCCTGAGGCACATCACATGAATAAACCAAAGGTGATTAGATTATTTACAGTGTGGAAACAGGCCCTTCAGCCCAACAAGTTCACACCGACCCGCCGAAGCGCAACCCACTCAGACCCATTCCCCTACATTTACCCCTTCACCTAACACCTAATTTAGCATGGTCAATTCACCTGACCTGCACATTTTTTTTTGGACTGTGGGAGGAAACCGGAGCACCTGGAGGAAACCCACGCAGACACGGGGAGAATGTGCAAACTCCACACGGTCAGTCGCCTGAGGCAGGAATTGAACCCGGGTCTCTGGCGCTGTGAGGCAGCAGTGCTAACCATTGTGCCACCATGCTGCCCATATAATGGAACATGATGAGATATTAGGGCTGGTAGTTTTAAGCATTGTGCACAAGGAAGGAAGATTTTTCTTGTTGCTGTGAAATCACTTGCTTAAATTATCTTCACACTCCACATCTGTGGTATCAGCATCTGTGCTGTCTCGATTATTGTCAATATTTCTTATTTGGTCCTATTAAAGAGTATGGGAAAGAGTTGGGAAAGAGTTTTTAAACTGATAGTTATAAATATAGACGTCAGTCTCCTCCTCTGTTCGCACAATCTGAATGAAGAGGCTTCGGAAAGATGTGATAAGCTGCTGGATGTAGTCGCGAGTAATTTTGTTCTTTAATGCATTAAGGTATGAAGAAAGTACAGGTTCCACTGAGCAGAGAGAAAGGGCAGTGACAAGGTGAAGGATGTTGAATCCAAAGAAAAACTGGAAGAAATACAAACTCATCTTCTCCGGTCATCCCTCCCTAGTGCTGGGAAATAACCTTAGGCCATCCGTCAAGCAATACCTGCCAAAGTGTTAATGGAAATGGACACTGTCAAGATGATACCCTTCAACCAGTAACACACTTCATTGGCTATTTCATCAATCGTCTGATGTGAAATATGGAAGCCTCATTTTTTAAGCCAATCAGATCACACTGCTTCACTTTCTCTGCAGTCTCTTTCCCTTCATAGGAAGATTCACTAGGTCTGAGTCATGCTAGAAGATTGGCCCCATGTTCTGCAGAATGAGAAGTGATCTTGCTGAATCTTGCAAAATCCCCAAGGGGTCTGATGAGAATACCCACTGAGCAAATGTTGCCCCGATTGAGGAATTTGACATAGCGTGGTACCAGCAACACTCAAGAAGCTCATCACCATCCAAGATAAAGCAAAGGATAAAGAATCCCACCCATCACCTCCGATGTTCCCTCTCATCACCACCGATGCATAAACACAGCAGTGTCTACTGTCTACAAGATGCACTGCAGCAACTCACCAAGCTTCTTCAGGCAGCACTTTCCAAACCTACGACCTCAACCAACGAGAAGGACAAAGGCAGTACTTGCTTAGGAACACCACTGCCTGCAAGTTCCCCTCTGAGCTACTCACCACCTTACTTGGAAATACATAATTTCTTCACAGTCTTCCAGGTTAAAATCCTGGAATTTCTTCCATTACGGGTGTCTGTATCCCTCAACAACCAAAGCAGTTCAGGAAGACATCTTACCAACACCTTTTCCAAGGAGATTGGGAATGGGAAACAAATGCTGTCCATTTCCCATTTAAAAAAATACATTTTATAAAAATTTAGAACAGAGGGTCACTGTCTTACAACAAGGACTCAGCAATTTGTGACTAAATTGAGGAAAAATTTCAAGACCTAAAATAATCTGAATCTTTGAAATAATCTATCTCAGGGATTTTTGGATATTGAGTTGTTAAGTATATTCAAAGTCAGAAATCACATGACACCAGGTTATAGTCCATCAGGTTTATTTGAAATCACAAGCTTTTGGAGTGCTGCTCCTTCAACAGGTGAAGTCGGGTGACCCTGTTGGACTATAACCTGGTAGTGTGTGATTTCTGACCTTGTCCACCCCAGTCCAACACTGGCACCTCCACATCATGGCTACCAAGTATATTCAAGACAGAGGATTGTAATTATTTGGAATCTGCATGAATTAAAGGAATTGGGGATGTCAGGGATGAGTTTGGCAGAGGCTTTAATCAGTGTTTTGTTCTTTTAGAATTGAAAGGTGTTCTGTCTGTTGAGTAGAATCGTTGATGAATCTTAGAATCATACAGAAAAGACCAGGCCCTTTCATCCATTAAGTCTGTACCATTAAATGAACAGGAATCATCTTATCTTGTTGCTTTTCTTCAAAACTACTGACGGAGATATAATTCTGGTCTAGGAAATTATGATCACTCTTGCCAACTCTCAGGCTTCAGAAAGTGAAACTTGTGGAAAAAGAGACATGCTAAATAACCATCAGCACACGGAATGATCTTTGACCTTGTACCACCAGGCAAATTATCTTCTTCATAACACTGTTCCAAGAAATTAAAGAAAAGACACATGAATAGTTACAATTTGAAGAAAATAACTGATAACATATTGCTGTACCTCTTCAGATATTAGAATAAAGTTCCTTCTCTTGCTGAAATGTGGAGTTTGCCACCTAATGATATAAATATAAAATCAATAAAAGCGTGGACTTGAGATTAAGGAATTCTTCTAACTCTGAAATATTATGTAAATAAAATCAATTGCAAGCAAGATTAATCAACATGATTTTAATTAAATGATTTGAAAAGCTTTGATTTATTTTGTTAACGCTTTTCTATTTCAATAAATGAAGATTCAGTGTCAGGGCAGAAGTCAGCGCAAATTAACTGCATTCAGTCATTGTTCAACTCCACGACAAAGAAAGGGTAAATGTTGAAGATTCGCGATATGCTGGGGAGACACAGCAAGCTTACCCATTTCTGAGCAAGGCAATGGCAGACTTGCTTTATCAACGACTCAATATCCCTTCAGCCTTGAAATAAGCTTCCTGGAATAATCAGTCAATTGTTCACTGAGGTATTTAACAGTGCATTGATGCTGCAAGCTTAATACCAACGAGAAATGAATCAGTCCAACACCAAATAGGCAGCGTAAATCCAGACTGAAGCTCTGTTCTGACTCCAGGATGAAGTAGACCAAATCTTCCTGAAGGTTTAATGTCACATTGAATGTAAATCCAGTGTCGTGTCAAAACCTAGTTTGCAAATTGCTCCCAAAACTCATTTGACCTTAACTGAAATGTTGAACAAACTGAGATTCTCCAAGCCTAACTCGCTAAGGTTCCAACTTCAATGAGATAGCTATCTGTCAGTGAATCCTGGGATTTGCACAGCTTTTCAGGAAAAGGGCACCATCAGTGGAACATAAAAGCAAGATAAAAGTTTGCAAAAATCATGACAAGTTTTGACAGAGTCAAGAAGACTTGCAGTTTCAACGAAGAAGGAGGCCATTCAGCCATTGTGTCTGTACTATCTCTCTGACGAGGCTACCTACCCAGCAGCACCCCCCCCAGCCACTTCCCCGGAGCCCTGCTAATACAGATAAAGTATGTGCTGGTGTCAGACAATTGGTAACCAGAAAAGAATGCCAGTTTACCACAAGCAGCCAATAATAGTCTGCAGGGGAGTTGAGGAGATCATTTTATGTAGTAAGTTTGTAGAATGAACCAGAAAGGTCAGGAGAGGGGAAAGTTTAAAGTGATCTGCAAAAAGAAAAAAGTGAAGTTGAGAAATTCTTTTTCACCCAGCGAGTAGTTATGCACTGCCTGGAAATATGGTGGAGGCAGGTTCAATTGAGACAGAGAATGGTCTCTTTTCTTGCTGAAAATTCTTGTGTTCTTCTGTGATTCAGTAAGTTGTCGTGATCTGGGAGGGGCTGCTTGAAAGGAGAGGGCTGAGTAAGGAGATAATGGTCCAGTGCTATTATTGCTGGACCAGTGAACCAGGTCATATTCTGATGATCTGGGTTCAAGTCCTGCCGTGGTGGAATTTGAATTCAATAAAAAATCTGCAATTAAAGGTCTAATTGTGAACCTTTTGAAAAAAAGCAGATTCAACTGGAACTTTTAAAGGGGAATTGAATAAATACATCTGAAGGGTAAAACTTTGCAGTGGAATGGGAACTGAGTAGGGAGAGTGGGACTAATCTGAGAGACTTTTCAGAGTGCTGGCACAGGAGCTGTTGGGAGAATGGCCTCCCTATAATCTGTTTGATTCTATGGTTTCATTATTCTAATTGCATTGCCACTAGTGGCTACTGAATAGCAAGCTGGATTCTGAACTGGATCCCAAGGCAGTAAAGACAACAATAGCATCTCTCTTGTCATCACACACTTCAGTAATCAAGGCAGTTGTATAAGTTACATATGGTCACTCTGTCCCCAAACTCACAGAACAGGTTACGTTTTAACTAGGTCAGTAATTACACCTGAGAAAAGAAAGATGCTTCCGCAATGACATTTACAGGGGCATGAGATAGACAACACCACAACAACTTAAACTTAGATAACACCATATATATACATATATATATATATACACACACATCTAGTTTGTAAAGAGATATTAGGACTTTGGTCAATGATGTAGGTTTTAGGGAGCATCTTAAAAGAGTAAACTGAGGTGCAGAGGTTGAAGGAGGTCATGGCAGAGCTCAGGGTTCAGGGATCTGGAGACCCGTTCTCTATTGTGTGACCATACTATGGCTTTACGAGTGTATTTTGTCTTTTTTCCTATGAAGAGATGTTGAGACAGAGGTAATGAATGGTCTGCTTCAAGCCAATGAAATAAGCATTTTCTGAGGCCTGAGAGATTATTCTTTGAAACAGCAGGAACAACAGAAGCAGCCTGAATGGGTGGGGTCCAGCTCCCATAGAACCATGATGTTTGGTTTAGTTTTTTTCCTACCACTGTAATAGATCCAGACAATCTATTTTACTGATTTTGCCTTTGCCAAGGGTGTGTTTGTGGGATGTTACTATATTGGAACAGTTAATGTGTAGTTTATTATTTTATTAGATATTTTGATAGGGTTACAGTTAAGCCAATTCTTTTATTTTTATTTTGTCTGTATTTTAACTATTGTTTAGGGATAAAATATGCTTTGCTTCAAGTCTGGTAGTTTGACCAATCGAGTTGCATTGGAATGCAACACCTGGCACTTGTCTTTAAAAAAAATGTTTGGGTCTAGGCTATTTCCCTGACTGTTTTCGGGGGGTTTGGTCTGGTCCATAACACATCAGGGATGCCAAATAGCAATTAGTGGAATGCAGAGAGTGTGCAGGATTATGGAGTTCAAGGAGATTACAGAGATAGGGAGGGGATATGAGACTTCAGGGGGGCTTGAAATTAAAGATGAGAATTTTCACATCAAAGTCTCGTCACACCAGGAGCTAGCAGTTACCCACAGGGGATGGAGTTGGGGAATGTGTGAAACAACTGAATCAGACACACCATCAAACTTCTGTCAGTAACAGAGGGCATCATTTGTCAGTGAAAAGCAGGAGGATTAGAGGGGATCTGAGGAATGATGGTGGCCGGGTCAGAAATGCACTGCCTGGGAGATGGTTGAGGCTGGAAACCTCATAATCTTTAAAAAGTACTTGGATGAGCACTTGAAATATCAGAACATTCAAGGCTGTGGGACCAGTGCGTGAAAATGGGCCTAATGCAGGTAGTAGTATATTTTTGGCGATACAGAGTTGATGGGCCGAATGTACGATTCTATGTGAAAGATGAACACAACGGAGTTTGAAACTGCAGAATTCCGCTCAAGCACCTTTCTGAATAAGACATCACCTATTATTGTACATAAATTGCTGTCAATTTCTGTGTACTGTTTACACTGGGATTTAGGAATCCCCAATTATGTCCATGTAGCTGCTGCTGGTTTCTGGCCAGATCATTGCACACCTGAAGCAGGGTTGGGCAGGACACTCACACCTTCCAGCGTGCACTGAACGTGGTGGAGTAGGGGTCTGAGGCTGCTAGAACAGGAATAACACAACACTTGAATACAGCATAGCTTGTCCGGAACTGATACAGTCAAATAATGAAACAGCAGCTAACATCACCCAGTATTAAGAAGCTATTAGATCTGTCTGCCAATCCCAGAGACTTCTGCCTGGACAAAGGATGAAATAAACACAGAAATCTTGGATGTCTGTTGCCTGGAGCAATGTCTTAGCCATCTGAAGTCAAATTAGTAATCACTACACTTTCTACATTATGGGGATTAAACATGTCCCTTCAGTGTAAAAATTACCAGTGACCTCTGAAAATCAAAGTGCCACTTTGTATATCTAAATCACTATATATTTCTACTGCTGACCTTGAAATATTAATACAGCGTTTTCTCATTTGAATATAAATGTTGTAGAATACTTTGCTTTCCTATGAACTGTGGCAGCAGGGGAACACCAAGCCTGTTCGACAAATGACTTTGGACGCTGTCTCTAGTTTCATCATAAAAGAATTAATGATAAAATACTTTACACAAATGAAATATATCTTAAGTTTCAGCCAGCAACTCTCGTTGACATAATGTTGAGCATACTAGGAGATGTGGGACTCGTGAAACCCTGTTGTAGTTCTTTACACATTGTCACATGTCCCTTCCCTCAATTCGTGTACTTAAAAGCCTAGACCCTCAGGTATACCCAGAGGGATGGTATGAACTGCATTAATTCATCTAAATTGACCTCTGCACAGAAACCAGCTCATCTGGTTCGAACAGAACTGGGCTTTAAAAGGTTACATTGTGAGGACGCAGTCAAGATGTGAAGAAGTCAGTCATTGACTTTCATCTGCACAGGAAAGGCAATGTGGTAAAGGGGAGACAATGCTCATTGACTAGTTTGGACACTTCCTCAAAGGGTCTAAGCTCTCAACAATGAGGATCGGGCAAGTAGCCATGAAGGCAAACAATCCTGCCCATTGCATCTTCCAGCACAGAAACAGGCCATTTGACCCTACATGCCACTACTGGGGTTTTGAAACATCTACTTAATTAGACACATACCCCCAGCTCCTTCCTAATTGACGTGGACCCTTTAAAGCTTTTACCTTTATTCTGACACAGGGTGTGAACGTCATTAGCAAGGGCCAACGTTTGTTACCCATCTCTAATCGCCCCTAAATGGAATGGCTTCTGGAATCATTTCGGAGGGCAGTTCACAATCAACCACGTGGGGACTAGATTGTGTGATCATGTTCGGCATGGACTGGTTGGACCGAAAGCTCTTTTTCCGTGCTGTATGACTCTGAGTGAGTGAGATATGGACATTCTTTGGAGGAACCTCAACCTGCGCCCATGCCCAATAGGATTGAGGTTCTTGCCTTTGGATGAGTAGATTGTACAGTAAACTGACCACAGCACTGTGGCAAGTGAAATGGCACAATAATAGGGGAGACCATAGTCAAGGGAATAGATTCTGCTCTCTGCAGCAATGACGGAGAGTGCCAAAGGCTGTGTTGTTTACCTGATTCCAAGTTTCAGAACATATTTTCTGTGCTGGAGAGGAACTTGAAGTGAGAGGAGAAGGATCCAATTGTCATAGTCCACGTAGTTACCAAGAACATAGATAGAACTAGGAAAGTAACTTGCCACATGAGGTTTTCTCCTGAATTTCCTGTTGGATCTATCAGTAAATGTCTGATATCATTGGCCTCTCATTCTGGCTTACGAGCAAATGGAGAAGGAGCAAGACAAGGCCACTCAGCCCTTTGAGTCTGCTCCACCATTCGATATGATCATGGCTGACTGGATTTTAACCTCAGCTGTATATTCTTCAAGAACCTGTCTCCCTCTGCTGTAAAAATATTTAAAGGTTCTGTATCCTCTTTTTTTGAAGAAGATAATTTCAAAAACTCACCACACTTAGAGGAAAAAGTGCTTGCACATCTCAATTTTACATGCAAGCCACCTTTAAACAATAATCCCTGGCTCTAGATTTGCCAAAAAAAGGAAAAATTCTTTCCACATCCACCTGTTTGAGCCCCCTCAGTATCTTAAATGTTTCAATTAAGTCTTCCACTACTCTTCTAAACTCCAGGGAAGACAGACCTGGGCTATCTAGCCTGTCCTCAGAAGGCAATCTATTCACTCCAGTTTTTAGTTAAACCTTCTCTGAATTGTCTCCAATATATTAACATCCTTCCTTATTTATGGTGACCACTTCTATACATAATACTTCAGATGTGGTCTCCACCAATGCCCTGAAGCATAACCTCCCTACTCCTGCATTCAACTCCCTTCATAATAAATCATAACATTATATTTGCTCTCCTAATGCAGTGCCATTGACAACTGGAAGCATTGTCTCTATGTGAAACTATTACATGAATTTAATAACTTCATTTACTTTCATTTGCTCAATCCTTGTCTTATGCATGGGAAGTCTTTCTATTTGCTCTATCACACCCACACACAGAAGAACTCAGTGGTTAGAATTATGAAGCTGCTGAGGCTATTAATTTAACCTGGATGTAAGTGAATAGACCTCAACCCAAACCCCTTTTATGGAGCAATCAATGCAAAAGGAAATACGCTGAGTGTAAAACAGAAAACTGTTTGCCATTCCCTGTTTTCTGTCCTGTTTTCCCTTTTAGGAATACCAAAACCATTGTTAATATTTCTTCATTTAAGAAGAGATGGAAATGTGTTGCTGGAGAAGCGCAGCAGGTCAGGCAGCATCTAGGGAACAGGAGAATCGACGTTTCGGGCATTAGCCCTTCTTCCTGAAGAAGGGCTAATGCCCGAAACATCGATTCTCCTGTTCCCTAGATGCTGCCTGACCTGCTGCGCTTCTCCAGCAACACATTTCCATCTCTGATCTCCAGCATCTGCAGACCTCATTTACTCTTCATTTAAGAAGTACTTGTGTTGGAGATGGTAGAGTGAAGGTTCAAATTACTTGTTCCCTGTGATGAGTTGGTTGCCCTATGATGAGAGGTTTAGTAAATTGGGCCTACATTCTCTGGAGGTTAGAAGATGCAATACCATCTCACTGAAACCTCCAAGACTCTGAAGAGGCTTGGTAGGGGAGATGCTTCCCTGGTCAGGGAACGAGAGTGACAGATCACTTTGAATGGAGATGAGGGTCATTCTCTCTGGCTAATGAGATTTCCTCCTATTCTCTATCAGATTTATCAGTGACATTCTTATATCCATGGCCCTGTTTGCAAAAGTATGAAGAAGAAACAAGCAGGACCTGACAGTTCAAAAGGATCGTCTCAGTGAACTCTGTGGACAGAGATGATTGAACTGCTTTCTCAGTCTTTCCCTCCACCCCCAATACACATTCTTTTTGTGCCTGTCTGCGTAAAAAGGGGAATTTTATAAGGGGTTCAGAGTTTTAACTGGGAGAATTAAATGAGTCATAACTTTTTACTTGTAATTATAATCTGTTTAATTCTAAGAAAACGTAGTGCTTATTAAAATACCAAAAACCAGTTTGTCACCTGGGGTTGAAAAAGCCAGGTAAAATGGGGAATGGTAGATACTTTCATATGATCTTTAGCTGATTTGACAACTCCTTACCCTGGACTGGATTTTAAATTGGCCCATTTTAATCCACTCATGGGACACAAGTGTGGCTGGCTAGGCCCAGCATTTAGTGCCCGTACCCAGTTGCCTTTGAGAAGGTTGGGTGAGCTAGCTGCCTTCTTGTATTGCTGTAGTTCACCTGCTGTGTGCTGACCCTTAGGGAGGGAATTCCAAGATATTGACCCAGCGACAGTGAAGGAACGTTAATATATTGCCAAGTCAGGATGGTGAATGACTTGGAGCGGAACTTGCAGGGGATGGTGTTCCTGTGGATCTAGATGGAACTGGTCGTGGGCTTAGAAGGTGCTGTCTAAGAATCTTGGGTGAATTTCTGCAGTGCATCTTGAAGCTAGTACACACTGCAGCTAACAAGTGACAGGGTAGAATTTGTTGGGGAGGAGGTGGGAGGGCAGGATCGGGGAGAGGGTTGGGTTGTGGGAGTGTCAGGGTTGGGGGAGTGTC
>NC_057747.1:25893656-25920826 GCF_004010195.1 Chiloscyllium plagiosum
GAGTGTTGGGCGAGTGTGAGGGATGTGGTGGGTGTTGGGGGAACTTAATGGGTCGGGGTGGGTGTTGGGGAAGTGTCAGGGTCGGGGTGTTGTGGTGGAGGAGTGTCAGGGTCGGGGTGTTGTGGTGGAGGAGTGTCAGGGTCAGGGTGTTGTGTTGGGGGAGTGTCAGGGACGGGGTGGGTGTTGGTGGAGTGTCTGGTTCGGGGTGTTGGTTGATGGTGTGTCAGGAAGTCATTGATGATCCAAGTGAGGTCAGTTTTGTAATTAGCCCTGGGATTAAACAACTTTTATCTTCTCCTGGACAACTCTCCAACATTTCAAACTCCCACTCAATGTCGGGCCCCTCTCTGCAGGGTTCCCCCACCTGGAGTGTCTGGTTCGGGGTGTTGGTTGATGGTGTGTCAGGAAGTCATTGATGATCCAAGTGAGGTCAGTTTTGTAATTAGCCCTGGGATTAAACAACTTTTATCTTCTCCTGGACAACTCTCCAACATTTCAAACTCCCACTCAATGTCGGGCCCCTCTCTGCAGGGTTCCCCCACCTGTGTATTTGCCCATTGGAAGTTTATACTGGCTTGATAATGTGCAGACTAAGATTGTACACACCCATCACCGATGTTCTGTCAATCAGAAATCATACATTTGAATAAATTCCTGAGTCAGAAACAGTCCCGGGTCTGAAGGTTTAGGGAGTGGATGCAGGTTTGATGTACAATGAGGATTCCTGGCTCTGTCGCTCTCCCTTTGTGTACAGGCTGATGATTTGTGTACGGTTAAAGCACCTGTTAATAGAAACAATACTGTCTTTTATTTATATAATTGGTGGCACCAAACAGGCATTACAATGTCAAAACGGTAAATCGCTATTGACCTGAAACAGGAAGCTATCAAAGTGACTAATAACCATAAAAGTGAGCGACTTATTGTCGAGGTTCACATAACCTTTTACATTAAAATCAGAACAACTATTAGTGTTTTATGGTCACTTTCCTGCTCTTTATTGATTAAAAAAATCTATTCAATTGGTCAATGGCTGATGTAAAAGCTTCACTTACACTGGTGGATGGATCCAGTTAAATGTACGCTACATTGAGCTGAAGGAGAATTCCTGCCTGATTCAGGCCAGTATCAACCTCCACTAGACACAAATGCCCCACTGTAGCTTCTCCACCGACCAGCACGGGCAGCACTTGGTTATTTCAGTGTGTTGAGAGTTGGAGCCACCCTGAACAAGCAAAGCCATATTAAACAATAAAATAATGAGGTGGGGAGAAAGTGAGCACTGCAGATGCTGGAGAGTCAGAGTTGAGAGTGGGGTGCTGGAAAAGCACAGCAGGTCAGGCAGCATCCGAGGAGCAGGAGAGTTCAATGTTTCAAGCATAACTTCTTCATTAGGTCCCGACAAAGGGCTTATACTTGAAACGTTGACTGTCCTGCTGCTCAGATGTTGCCTGACCGGCTGTGCTTTCCAGTGCCACACTTTTTGACAATAATGAGGTATGGTTGAACCATACAACACAGGGACCATACAGCACAGGAACAGAATTAGGGGCTCTCTTGTACCTCTGCCTCAGGACCAGGAGGCCTGCGTTCATGTCTCACCTGCTTCACAGGTGTGTAATGGCATCTCTGAACAGTTGGATTCGGGAAACATAGATTGAGTCTCCTCCACCATTCAATGAGATCATGGCTGATCTGATACTCCACTTTCTTGCCAGTGCCCTCTGTTCTCTTTGGTGACAGCAGATTATTTCCCCATAAACTTCCAGCATTCAGTTTTAATTTCTATCTCAACATCAAAGATTTACCGAGGCCCACTCCAGCTCTTCTCCTTTGACCTACATTCCAAGAAATCAAAACCATTGTTTCTGGCAATGTGGCTGCTATGTTTCCTTTTATAACAGAGACTGCAGTTAAAAGTCAGTTATTGTATCTGGAAGGCTTTGCAAAGTTTCAAAGAGAGAGATTATAGGGTGTTTTATAAGTGCAGGACTTTTTATTTTTGGAATAAGAGACCCATAATCTTCTTTAATGTGGCCCCAAGCAAGTTTCAGTGCTCTGAGAAACTTAAAAGCTGCTTTTCACATGCTTATATTTTCAAACATGAATCACCCAACATTAAACATACTTTAGTAAATCCTGGTATTTATAAGGTGCCAGTATGAACAGGTCATTCAGACAAGTTAGCTTCAGGAACCAAGTTCAACCCTGAGTGTGAGTATACAAGGAAAGGTGTTGGAACCTCTTCAAAGGCTTGCTTTCACAATTTAAGAAACAATTTCACATGATGCTTATTGATGTCCAGGTTTTGTGCAATCCCTTTCACAATCTTTTGTGCAATTACCAATTTGGTCAATTGAAACAAATGACAAACAGGTAGTGGATCAGAGCTTACCACGAACTGAAGAACATAACCGAAGCTCATTTCATGCACAATCCTGTTGAAATGTACAGTCACCATATAGTCCCACTCTTTCATTAGAGAGAAAGACAGCCTCAGGCGAGAGGAGAGGTTACAAAGGAGAGTCCTTCACATTAACCTCAGCTGATATTGGAAATTGAAGCCTGTAGGCATTACTCTGCATCATGAGCCAGTTGTGCAACCAACTGAGCTAACCAGCTGCTGTAGTTGTCAATCCTGTGGTTGTCAAATAGTACCCATTGTCACCTTGTTTGAGTGCCATCTTGTGGTGCAGTGGTTTGCTCCCAACCCCTAAGCCAGAAGGCTTGGGTTCAAGTCCCACCTGTGTCAGAGGTGAGTAATCAAATCCCTGAACAAGGTTGAATTAGGAAAAACGTATATTTAATGGACTTGTGTTTGAAGGATTGTGGATTCCTGGAATTGTTTCTTTTTAAAGAGGTGAATAAAAAGTAAGTGAATTTTTTTTTAAAGCAACGCTATTCTTGATTGTGTGATAAGTGCTTGATGCTGTAAACTCCTGCTGAGATTTATGACTGTGACATTCCAGTTTCTGGTTTGGATGTTGTTTGGAGTTTTCTTAAAATTCATTCATGGGATTTGAGTACTGTTGGCTAGGCCAGCATTTATTGTCCAGAGGGCAGTTAGGAGTCAACCACATCACTGTGGGTCTGGAGTCACATGGAGGATGGCAGTTTCATTTTCTCAGTGAACCAGATGAAGTTTTTCCAATAATTGACAATGTTTTCATAGTCATCATTGGGTCTTTAATTGCAGACTTTTGTTGGATTCAAATTCACAATGGGTGATAAGTACCTGGAACACACTGCCAGAGGAGGTGGGGGAAGTAGATACAACAGCAGCATTCAAGAAGCACCTGGACAAACATATGAAGAGGAAGGGAATAAGTGAAGACAGTTTTAGTATGGAGGGGCAAAACATATTGGTGCAGGCTTGGAGAGCCGAAGAGCCTGTTCCTGTGATGTATTGTCCATGGCTTTTTGTTTCAGCATCTACAATGATGGGATTTGAATCCAAACCACCACAAAATTATCTCTGTATCAATAAACTAGTGGTAATTCCACTATGCGTGTGTGTTTTGGGCTACTTAGAGAGGTAAGTATTTATATTTTCTTTGAATAAACTGCCTGTTGTGATGTAAGGTGTGTCATTTATACATAATTTACTATCGTTTATTTTTGGGTTTTTGAACTCATGGCACGTGCATTTCTCTGTGTCAATGAAGAAGTGTAATGATTAACTTGTCAGTGTTTCTACAGCCATCGTGATTTCTTTTAAAATATAGTATGAGAGAGAGATGTCCTGTAGGATAATAGGGTTTTATGGTTATTGGATGAGTTTTACAAGTTTGCAATGCAAACAGTTGTACATTAAGTTTCAGATAGAAGGATCGGGAACTGGCTTTCCTTCTGCCTCAGTGGAAACACTCAGTAGTTCAACAGATTTATTTGTAGTCACACACTTTCAGAGTACTGCTTCTTCATCAGGTCCACAACTCAAATTCGGGACCCCTAAACATACCTGATTAGATCATTCCATCATTGGCAGTTACACATTCAACTACCTATGGCCCTAAACTTTAGACATCCTTCCAAAATCATTCTCCAATCTATGAACCGGCGTTGACAGATAATTATTAATATTTGACAATACATTGAGACTTTAAGTAAGTAGGTGATTATACATCTACATTCTTTCAAATAGCAAGCACTTAGGGATGTAACGGGAATGATGCACTATGGTGTGCATATACCTTTAAGGAGATTATCTTAAACAGTTGTCAATCATTATCTATCAAAACAGGATATAATTTATTTGGCGCACAGCTTGTGTGCAGTCTGAAACAGCAGTGATAGGAGTAAGACTCCCTCACTATCACTGGGTCAAAATTCCCTCCCTAGAGGCATTGTGAGTGTATACACCACACAAACTGCAATAGTTTGTATAGGCAGCTCACCATCAACTTCTAGATTGCCTTGCAACCTGTGGTGTTCTTCCATTTTCCTGAGAAGCGTTTGTCTCATATCAGCCTGAGCTGCTTTCGGCCATTCACCGAAAGTACTTCATACTTCTGTTAACTTATTCTAACTTGAATATTTCGAGTGGATTTCCTTAATAGGGTGGATATGGACATGTTGCTTCCTGTGCTGGTAGAGCCGAAAGCATTGGGCCATTCAGGAGTGAAATTACAAAACATTTCTTCATACAAATGGCATGGAAAACTGAAACTGCCTCTCTTACCCAAAAAGACTGTGAATTCATTGGGATCAATTGGATCTTTCAAGGCTGAGATTGATACATTTTTCACTTTTTGACCTAAGTCTTTGAAATATTAACTCTGTTTCTCTCCTCGCAGACACCGGTAAGCTGACTGAGAATTTCCAGCATTCTCAATGTTGATTGCAGATTTTCAGCACCTGCAGTATTTTACTTCTGATATATTTTTGCTGGATAAGAGTTTGGAGATGGGAAGGTGAGAAAATGGAGTTAAGCTGCCTTTCAGCCCAGATCGAGTTGGATAGCAGGTTGGCTGAGGGCTGAATGGTCTCCTGTTGTTCGAGTGCAGCCAGTCAGAGCGAGACAGCTGACAGATCAGTAAAGTAGCACATCTCTCCTCTCTGCAAACAGAACAAATGAACTGAGAATCTTCATTAGACTACTAAAATAATGTTTAAATATCTCACCATCGAGAATCACCCTTATTATCACAGCTTTCAAAACCTAGCCATTGCTCCCCTGTTCTGGGACTTGTTGGTTCTAGCCTTGATCTGTAATCTCAGTTATTGAATTGAGTCTGTTATGGCCCATGTTTAATGCAGTCCTGGTATTTATTAATCCCAGAGAGTCTCAATGCTATAGGTCACCATTGCTCAGTGAAGGTAGTGTCTTAATACTTCCCGGAATTAAACAGTGGTGATGATGCGCCTGCTGACCTTTACTGAATGTTGCATGTCACAGGAATTCTAACATATCACAGGATTACAATATGCCAGTCTGTTTAGCGACCACAACTTCTTTCTTCAAAAAGTTTTTTTCCCAAATTGTCGACTGAACATTGATCCTTGTCTGACACGGCTGTTCTATGCGATAAATATTCATGTCACAAGATTATAAAGCGAGACAGAAGCTATGTTTGGAGCTTATTCTGTGGATGCAATATTGTCTTGTCTATGTTTACATTACATTTACATGCACATACTGTTTGTGATAACTGGGATCATAACCCTCGATCACTAATGGACATATTGAATTTTCAATTTCAACATTTTTATTTGGAAAAGAGGACTGAGCGGATGTAAATTGATTGACTGTCTGGAGAGGAATTCTGAATTGTTAAACTTGTAAAGGAAACTTCAACCAGAAAGACTTAAAAGGAAGAGATAGAGGTTGACTGCTCAATGCCTTCACTGCAGGAGACCATCCCTTGCAGCCATATTTGTGTTTTTTCCCTTGCAGGGATGTACATCATTGGTGTTAAAACCCAATCTCTGCCCTGGTCTGTTTGTGTTACTGGCTTGACTAATGTGTTAACCAATGGGCTGTGAAGGTCATACCTTTGAGCTTAGCCATTAAACACCCCTGCACTGCAGGTTTTATTATACATTCATGGGATGTGTGTGTCGCTGGCTGGGCCAGCATTTATCACTGATCCCTAGTTGCCCTTGAGAAGGTGGTGGTGAGCTGCCTTCATGAATCACGGCAGTTCATTTGGCGTAGGTAAACTCATAATGCCATTAGGGAGGGAGTTCCAGGATTCCATCACTTGGAGAGCCTTCTGCCGTCACTGTCGAAAGAAACCATGATATAAGAATTTCAATCAACCTGCATAATCAACCTTTTTCCTGAAGAAGGGCTTATGCCCGAAACGTCGATTCTCCTTCTCCTTGGATGCTGCCTGACCTGCTGCGCTTTTCCAGCAACACATTTTTCAGCTCTGATCTCCAGCATCTGCAGTTCTCACTTTCTCCTAATCAACCTGCATAAAATATATAAAGAATATATAAACTGGGTGCTCAGTTACCAATGCTGACACTTCTGAAGACATTTAATAGTCATGGCTTTCAACTATATACTCTTCCCAATTAACTTAGGACTGAGCCATATATCTATTTTCTCACACTTACTTTTTCTTAGACTCATTCTGAATTCCTAATCTGTGTGTGTATGTGTTTTGTGTTGTTATTGCTTCTCACGTGGCTGAGGCAGGTACAATAGCAATGTTTAAAAACTATTTGGATGGGTACATGGATGGGAAGGGTTTACAGCGATATGGACCAAATGTGGGCAATTGGAACTAGCAAAGTGGGCACCATGGTCAGCATGGACCAGGTTGGGCCAAAGGGCCTGTTTCCATGTTGTATTACTCTATGACGCTATGTTTAATGAACAATAAACTCCCACTCTTTTGTTAACTCAAAACAGCCTGATTCAATTGGCTGCTTTTAAGAAATAAGGCAATGTGGCCTGGGAGAAGGATATCCACAAGGAAGGTGTCCTTTTTCAAATTGATCTTGTTGCAACAACTGAGGAGGGGGCAGGTGAAGGAAGAAGAGGCAGCTGACCCTCCTCACCCTGAGGTTGATGATTTGATGATTCTAGGACTGCAATCAATTTGACAGCCTTGCCCAAGGGCTGGCCAGAGCATGTTGAAGATTCTCTCTATGTAGCCCTGTACACTGGAGTGCAGTAAATGTCCATCAAGATGTTAAGAACTTGGATCAGGAAAATACAAAGACACTGAAACAGATGAGCTAAGTGGGCAGATGGTAGATGGAGTTCAATATTTTCATTTATGAAATTGCCCATTTTGAACCTGAAGATTATATATGGTCATTCAGTTCCTTTAGCCTGTTTCATCATTCAATGACATTACAGCTGACCTACAACCTTAGCACACACACCCGCCTTTGCCCAATATCCTTTTTTGTTTGCAAAAATCTATCAATCTTAAATTTCAAATGAACAATTGATTGAGAATGATCTGGCATTTGCGGACATGATTTCCAATCATCTCCCACCCTTTATGTGAAGAAGTGTTTACTAGTTTCACTCCTGAAAAGGGAGCTTCTGGACGCTCCAGTCAATTGAAATACCATCTTGCCATCTAGCTAATTGGCTGCCTTTGGTAGACTGAAGTCAGGATGACTCAAATTCAGATAAACCAAAACTGCAGTTGGTGCCAAAATTGCCAGTCATTCCTGCCAGCAGAATAGGAAATAGAAGAGAATGAACCCACACCCTAAAAACTGTAGTTTCAGATTAGTAACTCCAAGTTCCCTAAATCTGTGCAACTTTGCCATATGACTGCGCCAACCAATCACAGTCTTGCTGCAATTGGATAAGCTATTGAGAATGAAGAGGAGCAGAGATGGTCAATCAGTTCCATGCAGAGTCTGTGTTCACTTGCTCATGGGAAGGGAAGTGGCCTGTAGCACAGCCAACCAGAGAAATATACTGTAAGGTGGATAACACCATGCACAGCATATAGGGCTGACAGACTGGACAAGTGTAGATGTGATAAGTTTCTCGGTTGAAGAGTTTCAGGAGGCCAGTGACCTTGAAGAATCAGAAGAATATCTACCTGGTCGCCTGCCAAACCTCCTTGATGAAGCTACAAAGGTCACAGATACAAAGGTCTGGGATTTTGTATATGGCACAAAAACACTGAACACATGTTTGTCTGTATTGATGACATGGTGGACTCAACTCATACAGCAGCTGAGGTCCGTGCACTGTGTAAAATCGACACAGCTTTATAGCACTGAAATCCATGGTCTGAAATCTCCACAACCATTTGATTAATACTTTTTGGCACTGGAACCAGGAGGTCAAGTCAACATCAAGAAGGGTGTGCCCTGTCACAACTCATCATGTCTCAGTTCAAAGACACAGCGACAAGTCAACCCATCAATATTCACAACATGACAACCTCACTGTACACATCCAGCGTTCTGACAGCTCTTCGTGACTGGCTTTTTATTATGTAGAAATAGTTTGATAATTATTTTTACCTGATTCATGGGTTGGTATTCACAGTGTAGAGTTAAGGGTAAGAATTATTCCCAGTGTGATCCCCAGGGGATTGTATTCATTTTAACTACAAACTCCAGCTCATTATACTGAACGATGACACAGGACAATGTGCGGTGACTCACCCAAGCAGATCACTTTAGGAAATTCCAAGGGATCTATAATTCCAGTATCTATCCAGTATTCTTGAAGAGGAGTCAACATGATTACAGTTAAGAATAATTTGTCATCCTTACTATAACCTAACACGATGTGCATTCCTGATAGTAAATCAGATACGCCTGTAAATGCCAGTGTGACATTTTAAAACAGCATGTACAAATAGTCTGGTCTATTTGTATTTAGAATGTGCATGAGAGCTGTGTTGTGATGTTGGGTCATTCTTCCTGAAGAGTACTCGAACTAGGAAATGATTTGGAGGAGCTGGTGTTGGACTGGGGTGGACAAAGTTAAAAATCACGTAACATCAGGTTATAGTCCAACAGGTTTATTTGGAAGCACTAGCTTTCGAAGGGCTGCTCACACTTGATAAGGAGCAGTGCTCCGAAAGCTAGTGCCTCCAAATAAACCTGTTGGACTATAACCTGGTGTTGTGTGATTTTTAACTCGATCTAGGAAATGAATTGTTGAGTTCTATAGTGAACGCTGATTGACTCTCCATCTTCAAAAGGATGCTGATTACTTTCTGCCTTGCACCAGGGACTAAATCACACAAATGATAAATAATGTTGCACATAATCGAGGTAGTCTTCTGAACCAGTTTTGTTTACCTGGCCGGGTTAAGGAGGAACGTTGTAAAGGATCGCCTCTCTCTGGAGATCCATAACTCATGATGATCAAAACCATGAAGGTATCAGATGGTGCACGGCAGGCTAGCAGACTAGAAAATTATTTCCTCTCCAACATTTTTGTATGATTAGAATTCACTGTGAAATACACATCTTCAGATTTGAACCTTCCCAAAGCAAATTAAACTAAAAGGAACTATAGGATTATTCCCTAATGGCATTCAGGAATTTGTTAGCAAGATTATTGAGTTTTCTTTTTAAACAAATGCTTTGAGTGAACCAGAATTGTTTGTGATTTGATTAGGGAACATTTTCCACTAAGATCGACTGTTCAATTAGCCAGTAATGGATGTGAACATGCTGATGGCATATATTAATGCAATGTTGGTTGTGTAAATAAATTCATTAATGTTTACCATTTGTTATTTATGCTTGACATTATTTCATCATGTTTTTGCAGGCACTGTGCATTGGACAGCAATGAAATGGCTGCTACACTGGGATTTTGTGACTTCACAGACAGGATTGTGCAGGAATGAGTTAAAAAAAAACTTTCCTTTCCAATATGAGTTCAAATCCAGTTCTCTGCAAAGGAATTAAACTTCTCCTTTGATACCCACAGCAGAAATTCCAATCTAGTCAAGATCACAACTCACTTCACAGTGGGTGTAAGGCAATTGCTCAGACACACCCATTAAAATTGCCAATAACTGTAACTCTATCAGCTGCCAAAAAACTTTCTTATGTTGAAACGAGATATAAAATGTTTTTAAGCAGAGAGGGGATGATTTACTCTGGAATGAAATCATATAGTACATGATACCCTGGAGTACAGGCTTGTAGTCAAGACGTCATGGGAAGTGGATAACTGACAGCCAGTGTGTTAAGTCTGCTTTGAGAGTGGCTCATAATGGACCATTGCACTGTTCCGCCAACATATGGTCTGGAGAGAGAAATACTGTGGCTGCAGGAATATAATTAATGTTCATAAGTACACTTCACATTCATCCTCAACTAGAAAGTAAAGAAGGTCACAAGTTCCAGAGCCATAACAATTTACTATGGAAACCACATTTGCAAAGTGATTAATAAACTAATACTCAGTAAAATGCATTGGGTCATTGTACAGCCTAAGGATTAATGAATAAATTCATGGAATATCATTGGTAAATATTTCTCACCAATATGCGCAAAGACAAGCTGAGGGTTTGAAAATGACATTTTGATGTACTGAAAATGTTCATCACATGCATATTCATCTGCTCCTCTTATAAAAAGCTAGACTTTTATTTAGGACTAAGGTTTACAGCCCATATTATGACATCAAATAGTTCAATTTAATCTGTCAGACGTCACCTGTCCTTAACAAAGCCATGTTGACTGTCTAGTATTAAATTATTTTTCTCGAAGTGTATATTTATCTTATTCCATGTTATTGCCTCCATGAGTTTTCCCACAATTGATGTCATGGTCTGTAATTTCCTGGATCACACTTTGCCTCTTTCATAAATACTAGTCTTACGTTTGCAAACCTTCAGTTCTTTGGGACCAATCCTGTCCTCAGAGATGCCCAAAGAATTTCTGTTAATGGCTCCACGATTTGCTCCTTTACCTCTCTCAGCAATCTGGGATGGGCATCCCACCTTCCCCGGACAGTGGTTAGAATGTGGCATTCCCGAGTGCAGGATCTAGATAAACACATCAGGGAGAAAGGAAGGCAGGATATGCTGCGACTTTGAGTTGAAATAAAGTGAAGGATGTTTATGTGAAGTAATAAAAATATTAATAAATAAATATGGAAGTCTTTAGTTGTAAAGGAAGGCTGCGTAGGCTGGGATTTGTCTATGAGGTTGAGAGGTGACCTTATATAAGTTTATAAAATCATGAGGGGTATAGATAGAATTAATTGTAGTTGTCTTTTCCCTAGGATGGGATATTTCAAGACTAGGGGGCGCATTTTTAAGGTGAGAGGAGAGAGATTTTAAAAAAATGAGGGACAGATTTTTACACAGAGGGTGGTTCACGTTTGGTGTATGTGGGTAGAGTTATAACATTTAAAATATATTTGGATAAGTACGTGAATGGGAAAGGTTTGGAGGGATATGGGCCAGGAGCAGGCAGCTGGGACTAGTTTAGTTTGGGATTATGTTCAGCAAAGACTGGTTGGACCGAAGGGTCTGTTTCCATGTTGTTTGACCCAATGACTAAAGCCCAATTAGACTGAACTGACTGTTTCTGTGTTGAAATATTCCATCACAAACTGTGTAATGTTAATAATGTTTAAAGGTGTTTGGGCATGAGAGCTATAGTTAGCTTTCCACAGATCAATACAAAGTTCAGTTATCTTCATCGGAAAATAACAAAGGACTGATTCTCAAATGTGACAATTCCACTGGTGATATTTTGAAAATTAAGTCATTGGACATTCATTCCACATTTAAAGAACCTGCTTGTAATTGTGCCAAATAATATTGATTATATCCACTTTGATTTACAAATCACATTGAATTGACATTAGTTGAATGGGTAAGTGGGTTTTAATCATTGCCTTTTGCAGTAAATGTGTAGTATTATGAAAGCACCTTCACTGCAATTATCTTATATTAATATTAGTGCTCTCTCATTTGGATGTGCTTGTTTTGAGCAGTAAGGTGCTTGATGTTTGGCAGATATTTTTTATTCTTCACTTAAATTAAAATTACACTAAGCTAGTGATGCATAAATACCTGACCTTTTATGAGTGGTGACTTTAAACTGGGGCCTGAATCTGATGGTAAAATATCACTTTCCCCAAAGATGCAGCCTTTAACAGAGCTGCATGCGCAAAGAAAACCATCAAGGAAGGTGACAGGTTGCTGGAAAACCATAATGACATCTCATATTGTCACGTCAGGAGCCTTTCCTGCTCATTGTCTTAGTGACAAAGGTCTCACTGAGTCAAAAGAAACATTTAGCCAATGAATGATTCTTTCCATGCTCCAGTTGCTGCATTAAATCCACCTCAGGTGGTCCCTTACTCATTATCGAAATACATCAATAGCTTGGCATTTGAGGTGTGATGGTGCTTTATGTAATTTAATGAAAAGGCAGTGGCAGAAATGTTCCCCTAAGTTATACTGAAAAGCCTCTGATTAGGCCTGTCTGTAGTTTGGAGTTGAACTTAAGGTTGGAGAAAATATAGGACATTTGCATTAGAGATAGGTGTAGGTCATTTGGCCCCTTGAGCCTGCCTTGCCATTTTATAAACTAATTGTGGATCTGACTGTGTATGGCTCAGTGGTTAGCACTGCTACCTCACAGCACCAGGGACCTGGGTTCAATTCCAGGCCGTGGGTGACTGTCTGTGTGGAATTTGCACATTCTCCCTGTGACTGCGTGCGTTTGCTCTGGTTTCCTCCCACTCTCCAAAGACGTGCAGGTTAGTTAGATTAGTCATGCTAAACTGCTCATAATATGTAGGTTAAGGAATTAGTCATGGGAAATTGGGGGACAGGGTTGGTGCAGACTCAATGGGCCAAATGACCTCTTTCTGCACCATAGAGATTCTATGATTCTATAAATTCCCTTTGCTCTCCCCCCCTAGATCCTTTCACACCTTTGTCAGTCAGAACTGATCTGAGCCGTAAACATTTTTAATGATCTTGCCTCCACTTCCTTTCGGAGAAGAAAATCTTGCAGAGTAATGACACTTTGGGAGATAGGAATCCTCAGCTCTGTCGCAAATGGAAAACCTCTTATTTTCAAACTGTGTCCCCGAGTTCTGAAGAAGAGTCACTGGACTGCAGTATTAACTCTGTTTTCTCCCCGAAGGTTTCGGTTTTTGCTTGTTTCAAACCTCCAGCATCCACAGTTCTTTGTTTTATTCCTGTAACTTTAGATTCTCCCATTTGGTGAAACATCCTTTCAGCCTTTTCGGATCTGTATGTTTTAATAGAAACATAGCAGCATAGAAGGTAGGAGCAAGAGTGCACTGTTTTATCCTGCTCCATTATTTAATATGATCATGGCTGATCCTTGAGCTCAGTATTCAAATCCCACCCTCTCCATATCCCTGATTCCCTTAACCATAAGAGTTATATCTACCTCCTTCTTGCAAATAGGTCCACTTCCCATTCTTCCGTATTCCAAAGGATACAGGACAATTACAGGTAGATCATAGAGGATCATAGAATTCCAACAGTGCAAAAAGAGGCCATTTGGCCCATTGTTTCTGTATTGACTTTCTGACAAGCATCCAACCCAGACCCCTACCCTATCCCTGTAACCCCACATTTACCATGCCTAATCCGACTGTACATCTTTGGATTGTGGGAGGAAACCAGAGCACCTGGAGGAAACCCATACAGACACAGGGAGAATGTGTGAACTCCACACAGACAGTTGCCCGAGGCTGAAATTGAACCATGGTCCCTGGCTTTGGGAGGGAGCTGTGATGATCTCTGAGCCACCCGAATATAAATCTGAAATAGTCTGAGAGGGTTAATACTGAGGATTGAAATAAGTATACAGTAAAAACAAAATAATGTAAAAGCTGAAAATCTGAAACATTTTGACCTCCTCATAGTCTCCCTAACAGTGTCTACCATTATTAGAGCAACCTGTAACTAATTGCCAACATGCAGTGAACTGCATCTTGTTACCTACAATAGACCCTTCTGGTTAGATCAGGATGTGGGTCTCCTCTCTTACACTTGATCAAGAAGTTCCTGCAGTTCCCTAAACTCAGCTGTTGACATTTTCCTTACACTGACTGACACTTTTGCTCACCTGCAAAGACTTGTTATTAAGCCTGTTGGCACTCCTACGCACTTGTTTTTCTGTGATTGAGGACTGACTCCCACATGCAAGCTAATGTTCAGTCATTCAGGCCAGTGAGTGGCTCAACTGAATGTAAATGCTGATGAAACATGATTTAGAGATGCGGGTTGAAAAGTGTGGTGCTGGAAAAGCGCAGCAGGCCAGGCAGCATCCGAGGAGCAGGAGAATCTCCTGCTCCTTGGATGCTGCTTGGCCTGCTGCGCTTTTCCTGCACCACACTTTTCAACTCTGGTCTCCATCATCTGCAGTCCTCACTTTTTCCTTTAGAGATGCGGGTGTTGGGCTGGGGTGTACAAAGTTAAAAATCACACAACACCAGGTTATAGCCCAACACCAAGTAAACCTGTTGGGCTATAAACTGGTGTTGTGTGATTTTTAACTCTGATGAAACAAACACACAAATTGCTGGAGAAATGCAGCAGGTCTGGCAGTGTCTGTGAAGAGAGAAACAGAGCTACCGTTCGAGTCCAGTGTGACTCGTCTTCGGAACATTGCTCAGATTTGAGAGTTTAAATCCAATAAAATCTGTCTTGGGATAATTGCTAAGTTACATTTACTACCGTTAGAACACTTACATTAATATGCACCACAGACGCAAGTTTGAATCCACTGTATCCAGTACAAATTTGTTCAAAAATAAATTATATATGGAAGTTTGCTGAAATGCAATTTCCTTCATAAAGCACCCATCCCTTGCTTCCCCTTATTAACGAACAATCTAGTTACACAGGGGCAGAAAATTAATTGATTAAAAAGCTGCAGATCTCAGCAAAGAGTGAGAGAGAGAGAGAGAGAGATGAAATGACGTAGTCCAAGCTAACAACTTGACATTGTTAATAAATCTGCTGCAAATTGGCTGAAGAAGATTCATGTATTCAGCAATGGTAGTGGATTAAGGATTGTAACAGTTTTACTGAACTGGATAGTCAGGGTGATTTATATCCTCGTAACTGCTCAATCCCAGTCTGAGAGAGTTCACTGTGCTGTGCAGGTGAAAACATACTTCGTGGGTGTGGGTCTTAGCAGAGGTGTTTAATCCACAAAATCACAGTCACGGGTCATTTAAGAGTAAAAAGGGTTAAGTTACAAGGTCAGTGGCCTACATTAACTGAAGCAAATAGAGATAACTTACTTGCAGAAGATCAGGGACAAAATGTTAAAATTCGAGCAGAAGTATTCAGAAATGATGTCAGGAACGATTTCCGACACAATGCTGGGTGAGGTTTACCAGAGCCTGGGCTCCAGAGTGAACTTAACCCTGGCTTCAACCTCCTTAAACATTCAAAATGAGCAGTTCCTTGTCCCTGCATTGAATTTTAAAACTTATCCTCTTTGAATAGGAAGGGTTTGGAGGGCTATGGGCCGGGTGCTGACAGGTGGGACTAGATTGGGTTGGTATATCTGGTCGGCATGGACAGGTTGGACCGAAGGGTCTGTTTCCATGCTGTATATCTCTATGGCTCTATTTGACTTGAAGTATTATTTCCTGAATCCTGGATCAGATGGAGCGTTGCAGATGGAGATTATACATGTGGAGCATTGCAGTTCTGAGCTTTTAATCACTCAGAGACCACTCTCATAGAAAATTATAAAATTCTAACAATGCCAGGCAGGGTTATCATGGGAAGGATGTTCGAGATGACTAGAGAGTCCAAAACCAGGGGATACAGGACAGACCATTTTGGACAGAGACGAGGAGAACTGTCTTCACCCAGACATGATGTGGAGGTCATAGAGTCATAGAGTCAGAGATGTACAGCACGGAAACAGACCCTTCAGTCCAACTCATCCATGCTGACCAGATACCTTAACCCAATCGAGTTTCAACAGCCAGCACTTGGGCCATATTCCTCCAAACCCTTTCTATTCATAGATCCATCCAGATGCCTTTTAAATGTTGCAATTGTACCAGCCTCCACCACTTCCTCTGGCAGCTCATTTCATTCACATACCACCCTCTGAGTGAAAATGTTGCCCCTTAGGTTTATTTTATATCTTTCCACTCTCACCCTAAACCTATGCCCTCTAGTTCTGGACTCCCTACCACCACCACCACCACTGACCCAGGGAAAAGACTTTGCCTATTTACCCTATCCATGCCCCTCATGATTTTATAAACTTCTATAAGGTCACCCCTCAGACTCCAATACTCCAGGGAAAACAGCCCTAGCTTATCCAACCTCTCCCTATAGCTCAAATTCTCCAACCCTGGCAACATTCTTGTAAATCTTTTCTGAACCCTTTCAAGTTTCACAACATCCTTCTGATAGGAAGGAGACCAGAATTACATGCAATATTCCAAAAGTGGCCTAACCAATGTCCTGTACAGCCACAACATGACCTCCCAACTCCTATATTCAATACTCTGACCAATAAAGGAAAGCATACCAAATGCTTTCTTCATTATCCTATCTGCCTGTGACTCTATCTGCAATTTGAAGGTCTCTTTGTTCAACAACACTCCCTAGGAACTTACCATTAAATGTATAAGTCCTGCTAAGATTTCGTTTCCCAAAATACAGCACCTCACATTTATCTAAATTAAACTCCATCTGCCTTTTCTCAGCCCATTGGCCCATCTGGTCCAGATCCTGTTGTAATCTGAGGTAACCTTCTTCGCTGTCCACTACACCTCCATTTTGGCGTCATCTGCAAATTTACTAACTATACCTCTTATGTACACATCCAAACTATTTATATAAACGACGAAATGTATTGGAGCCCGTATCAATCCTTGTGGCACTCCACTGGTCACAGGCCTCCAGTCTGAAAAATCAGTCCTTGCCTTTCCAAATACATGTACATCCTGTCCCTCAGGATTCCCTCTAACAACTTGCCCACCACCAACATCAGGCTCATTGGTCTATAATCCCTTGGCTTGTCCTTACCACCCCTCTTAAACAGTGGCACCACATTAGCCAACCTCCAGACTTCCGGCACCTCACCTGTGACTATCAATGATGCAAATATTTAAGCAAGAGGCCCAGCAATCACTTCCCTAGCTTCCCACAGAGTTCTAGGTTACACTTGATCAGGTCCTGGGGATTTACCCACTTTCATGTGTTTCAAGCCATCCAGCACTTCCACCTCTGTAGTATGGGCATTTTTCAAGATGTAACCATCTATTTCCCTACATTTTATATCTTTCTTATCCTTTTCCACATTAAATACTGATGCAAAATATTAATTTAGTATCTTCCCCATCTCCTGCAGCTCCACACAAAGGCCGCCTTGCTGATCTTTGAGGGGCCCTATTCTCTCCCTAGTTACCCTTTTGTCCTAAATATACTTGTGAAAACCCTTTAGATTCTCATTAACCCTATTTGCCAAAGCATGTCCACTTTTTGCCCTCCTGATTTCCCCCTTAAGTATACTCCTACTTTCTTTATACTCTTCTAAGGATTCACTCGATCTATCCTGTCTATACCTGACATATGCTTCCTTCTTTTTCTTAACCAAACCCTCAATTTCTCTAGTCATCCAGCATTCCCTCTACCTACCAGCCTTTCCTTTCACCCTGACAGGCATATACTGTCTCTGGACTCTTGTTATCTCATTTCTGAAGGCTTCCCATTTTCCAGCCGTCCCTTTACCTGCGGACATCTGCCCCCAATCAGCTTTCGAAAGTTCTTACCTAATACCGTCAAAATTAGTCTTGTGCCGGTGTTGGACTTGGGTGGACAAAGTTAAAAATGACACAACACCTGGTTATAGTCCAACAGGTTTATTTGGAAGCACTAGCTTTTGGAGCGCTGCTCCTTCATCAGATAAGTAGTGGAGCAGAATCACTACACACAGAATTTATTGCAAAAGATCACAGTGTTGTTCAATATATTGTTTTGATTGCATGACACTGTGATATTTGCTATAAATTCTGTGTCTTACAACCTTATACTCTGCAACCACCTGATGAAGGAGTGGCGCTCTGAAAGCTAGTGCTGCCAAACAAACCTGTTGGACTATAACCTGGAGTTGTGTGATTTTTAACTTTGTTCACCCCAGACAATATGAGCTTGTAGAATTCTCTGCCACAGAAAGCATTTGAGGCCAAAAATATTGAATAAATTCAAAAAGACGGTAGATACAGTTCTTTGGGCTAAGGGATCAGGTTTATGGGCAGCACGGTGGCTCAGTGGTTAGCACTGCTGCCTCACAGCAACAGGATCCCGGGTTCGATTCCACCCTCGGGCAACTGCCTGTGTGGAGTTTCCACGTTCTCCCTGTGTCTGCGTGGGTTTCCTCCAGGTGCTCCAGTTTCCTTCTACAGTCCAAAGATGTGCAGGTTAGGGTGAATTGGCTGTGCTAAATTGCCCCATCGTGTTCAGGGATGTGTAGGTTAGGGGTAAATGTAGAGGAATGGGTTTGGTTGGGCTACTCTTTGAAGGGTCGGTGTGGACTTTCGGGTCCGAAGGGCCTGTTTCCATGCTGTAGGGATTCTATTCTATGGATCAAAGGGGAGAAATCAGGAACAAAGGACTGGGTTGAATGATCAACCATGATCTTATTGAATAGTGACTCAGTTTCAAACGGCCAAACGGCTTACTCCACTTCCTATGTGACATGTCTGTAATTTGCTATCCAGTTTAAATGAGCTGGGATGCAGTTCTGAGGAAAGGTCACTCAACCTGAAACGTGAACTCTGATTTCTCTCCACAGTTGGTGCCAACCCTGCTGAGCTTTTCCAGCAATTTCTGTTCTTGTCTGTGTATATGCTGGGATGTGTGAATGACTGTGTGTATATATAGTACTATTCATAGTGCTGATGTCTCATCAATTTCTGTTTCACTGAATATGGAGACTTGTTTTGATAATTTATAACTGCCCCAAAGCTGTGCAGTAATTAACAAATGCCTCTTGACAATTTCAACTTTAAGAATCATTTAATATGCAAAATATAAACTGCTCATTTATTCCACATTTATCATCTCATTTATCTGTGCATCTCAATGTGCTACGCAAAGCGAAATAAAATTGTTGAGAACTTGCGCTAAGTGGTTTGTGGCGCAGAGTTGTCATAGAGTCAGAGAGTCAGAGAGCTGTACAGCACGGAAACAGATCCTTCGGTCCAAATCATTCATGCTGACCAGATATCCCAACCTCATCTAGTCCCAGTTGCCAAAACTTGGCTCATATCCCTCCAAACCCTTCCTAGTTATGTACTCATCCAGATGCCTTTTAAATGCTGTAATTGTACCAGCCTCCATCACTTCCTCTGGCAGCTCATTCCATACACGCACCACTCTCTGTGTGATAAAGTTGCCCCTTAAGTCCCTTTTAAAACCTTCCCCTCAACCTATCGCCTCTAGTTTTGGATTCCCCCACCCCAGGGAAGAAACCTTATCTATTTACCATCTCGATGCCCCTCATGTACCTTCTATGCCAAAAATAAAGTTTTTGAATTTGACAATATAACCTTTTCTTGGTGACTGCATGGGATTTATAAGAGACACAGGTTTCCTGAAGCAAAGTCCAGAAATAAATGTGGTGGCAGGAATTTGTGAATAGAATAGAAAACTAGAACCCCGACAGTGTAGAAAACGGCCCTTCAGCCCAACAAGTCCACACCGACCCTCTGAAGAGTAACCCACCCAGACCCATTCCCTTACATTTAACCCCTAACTAATGCAACCAATCTACACATTCCTGAACATTGTGGAGAATTTAGCACGGCCATTTCAGCTAATCTGCACATCTTTGGATTGTGGGAGGAAACCGGAGCACCTCAAGGAAACCCATGCAGACACGGGGAGAATGTGCAAACTCCACACAGACAATCGCCTGAGACTGGAATCAAACCCGGGCCCTGGTGCTGTGAGGCAGCAGTGCTAACCACTGAACCACCATGCTGCCCCTCAAAGAGGGAGGCCATTCAGCCCATCGATTACACCCATATTCACTGCTCTGACCCCCCACCCCCACCATATCCTGTAACCCTGCACTTCCCGTGGACGCCATGGGTAATTTAACATGTGCAATCCACCCTAACCTGCACATCTTTGGACAGTGGGAGGAAACCAGAGCACCCAACAGAAACCCAGGCAGACATGGGAGAATGTGCAAACTCCACACAGACAGTCATTTGAAGCTGGAATCGAACCTGGGTACCTGGCGCTGTGAGGCAGCAGTGCTAACCACTGAGTCCAAAGAATAGACATAAGGAGCAAAACTCCCAGAGGTCATTGGCTTCTATTCCAAATATGCAGCATATTTAAGATTTTTAATCGATGTAGCATATCAAGGTGAGTTAGGCAAGAGAAACAATTGATGTAAAACAAGACATCAAAGGATCTGTTATAAAACTTAAAAGTAAAGTTAACTTGAAGCAAGAATAGAACTCAAGGAGAGTATGCTGCCTTCATAAAGTGAAATTAATCTTTTGTACATTTTTAACTTGAAAATGAAGCCTTGATTTGGATATCCAACAAATCACTCAACTCCCTCTTTGAGACTCGTTTGGTGAGGGTAACATAACATCCAAGCTTGGACTGATCATTGGCAAATAACGTTTGTACCACACAAGTGCCAGGTATCATGTTCATTATTCATGGACATTTAAAAATTTTGGACAAGGTACATGTTTTTCAGCTACTCACAGACTGCAAGCTGAGCTGGACTGATCATGTAACTTTTAAGAATGGGAGTCACTGACAGCTGAAAGATTCCCTGTGTGAATCCCTGGAACGTTGCACCTGGTACAGTGCCAAGGAAGCTTCAAAGAGAGAGGCTTCAGAAGGCAGAAGTTCAAGGGAATATATTTCCTCTTAGCAGGAAAACATCTTCTATGGGTTATATTCCAGACCAGTCAAAAGCTATGTCTGTGTTTTACCCTTCCAGGAAGATATAAAGAAAGGAGTTGAAAAACATTAAACTCCTGCTCTGCATGTGTTAGCTGGCTGATATTCTAGTTGAAAAAATATTTTAGAGTAGTCTAGAAATTTTTGTACTTTTATATGAAAAACACAGTGAGAAGTTTTATAAGTAGCCTCCCCCCAGTGTCTACATCAATGACAGAAGTCATACATAAATAAAAAAAAGTAAAATTAAGACAAAGTTCATCACAGTTCAGTTATTGTCTCCTGGGCATCAATTTTCATGTTACAAAACATTAATAACATTTGAAAATGCTAAATAATCAACAAGCACAGAGGGGAGACAAAGTAAGCATAACTTTCACTCACAGAAAGTATGAGGAAAGCTAATTGAGCTAAAGATCGATAAGTTCCCTGGACCTGATTGGATGCATCCTAAGATAATAAAAGAAGCATCTAAAGCGATAGTGATCACACGGTAATAACCTTCCTTAGATTCTGGAAGAGTGCAGGAGGATTGGACTATTGCCAGTGTAACACTTTTATTCAAATTATGGAAGGCAACAAAGAACAGAAAGCTCCAGGCCAACTAGGTTAACATCTGCTCTTAGGAGTCTTTTATAGACTATGTGGTAACAGAGCATTTAGAAATATGTGATGTGATCAAACAGAGTCAGCGTGGCTTCACCAAGGGGAAACCATGCCTGACATATTTAGTAGACTTCTTTGAGTATGTAACATTCAGAATAAATAAAGAGGAAGCAGTTGATGTAGTATATTTGGATTTTGTGAAGACATTTAATAAGGTATCACATTTTAGGTTACTTAATAAGATTAACTTATTGGCTTATTAATAGAAGATAGAAAATCGGGATAAGAAAGGCGATTTCAGGAAGTCAACCTGCAACTAATGGAGTGCCACAAGGATTAGTGCTGGGGACCAATTATTCACATAGTATCTAAACATCCTGGGTGAAGGCACTACAGGTAAGTTTGCAGATGACATAAAAATAAATGGGAGGACAAGTGGTGAGGATTACATAAAGGCGGGATTAAGCAAGTGGCAAAGAGTTGGCAAATGGAATATAATCTGCGAAACTGTGAGGCTGGCAGATAGAACAGAGGAGCTAAATATTATTTAACTGGAGAAAGTCTGTGACAAGTTTGGGGATTTGGGAGTCCTCGCACATGTATTAAAATCAGCTAGTGTCCAATTCCAGCTGGTAATAGGGAAGGCAGATTAAATGTTAGTCTTAATTTCAAGGGAAGAGGGTATAAAAGTAGAGAAATCCTGCGGAAAGTATACACAGCACTAATTAAACCACAAGTGGAATACTGTGAATAGTTCTGGCGTCCTTTTCTAAGGAAGGAAAAATTGGCATTTAGGATACTCCAGAGAAGCTGAGTAAGGAGGGATTATTGTGGGGGAGAGATTCGATCTGTATTCATTAGAGCTTTGAAGAATTCTCAAAGGTGACCTCTTTGGAACATACACAATTCTTAGGGGACTGGACAGAGTAGATGTGAAGAGATTGGTTCCCCTTGTGGGAATATCTAGGAGTAAAGAACACAATCTGAGAACAAGGGAGCACCGTATAAGACAAAGATAAAGAAATATTTCCTATCTCAGAAGGAAATGAATTGGTTGAATTCTTTACCGTACAGAGCTGTAGAAGCCCATTATTTATAGTCATAGAGTCATACTGCACAGAAATAGACCCTTCGGTCCAACCAGTCCATGCTGACCATAATTCCAAGTTAAATTAGTACCACCTGCCTGTGCTTGGCCCATTTCTCTCCAAACCTTTCCATTCATGTACCTATTCAAATGTTGTTTAAACATTGTAATTGTATCTACATCCACCACTTCCTCTGGAGGTTCATCCCACACGTGACCACCCTCTGTGAAAAAAAAATGCCCTTCATGTCTTTCTAAAATTGCTCTCCCCTCAACTTAAAAATGTGCTCTCTCGTCTTGAAATCCCCCATCCTAGGGAAAAGATATCTACCACTGACTCTACCTAAACCCCTCATTATTTTACAACCTCTATAAGGTTGGCTCTCAACCTCCTACACTCCAGTGAAAAAGACCCAGCCTATAACTCAAACCTTTTTACTAGGCAATATCCTGATAAATCTCTTCTGAGCCCTTTCCAGCTGAATAATATCCTTCCTATAACTGGGTGACCAGACTGGACACATTATTCCAGCACAGGCCTCGCCAATGACCTGTACAACCTTAACATGACTCCCAACTCCACTACTCAAAGGACTGAGCAATGAAGGCAAATGTGCCAAATACCTGAGATAGACAGATTTTTAATCAATAAGGGAATCAAGGGTTTTGAGAATAAGGCAAGAGGGTGAGTTGAAGATTATCAGATCAACCATGATCTCATTGAACAGTAGAGCAGTCTTGATAGGCTGAATGGCCTGCTGCTGTTCTTAAGTCGTTAGTGTGGACTAGTGTGCTGGGATGGCCTTTATACACCCCTGCACTGCAGGTAAAAGGAAAAGATAGACTTTACACTGAATATTGCAAGCCAGTCAATAAATCATCGAGAAGGAAATGGGACAAAATAGTTTCAGCTAATGTGAAAAGCCAAGAATCTCAAAATTGACTATTCAACTACTAATGTATTACAAGTATTACTGAACACAATGACTATAGCATTCCACTGTCAATTCAGAGACTAATCCAGATATCGCTGTGGTTCTGTTCGCCGAGCTGGAAGTTTTTGTTGCAAACGTTTCGTCACTACATTAGTTTTGCTCATGCTGGTATCGGGTCCTTCGTTCTGGTGAGTTGTTGTCTGAGTTTCCGGAAAGGCAATGGAATGAGGACATGCCGCAACCCAAGGACTAGCCACACTACCATACATCAAGAACATCTCTGAAATGATAGCCAGACTACTGCGACCACTAGGACTTATAACAGCACACAAACCAACAGCCACACTCAGACAACAACTCACCAGAACGAAGGACCCGATACCAGCATGAGCAAAACTAATGTAGTGTACAAAATCCCATGCAAGGACTGCACAAAACACTATATAGAACAAACAGGAAGACAGCTAACAATCTACATACACGAACATCAACTAGCCACGAAACAACACGACCAGCTATCCCTAGTAGCCACACACGTAGACGACAAGCAACACACTGAGGATGTCACCTAGACAGGGGACGAAACGTTTGCAACAAAAACTTCCAGCTCGGCGAACAGAACCACAGCAACGAGCACCCGAGCTACAAATCTTCTCACAAACTTTAATCCAGATATCTTTTAATTTTTATGTCTTTTTAACTCACTTATTTCTAATCCATGTATCTGTCTGTTGAATTATTACTTCTTTGCTCATTAAGTAAGTAATAAATGCACCCTCTTGTTAACAGCATCAAGAAAACTTGGTTAACGTGGCTCCTTTTGAGACATAAATTCATTTAGTCTGGGAGACAAGTATCCATGAGGATAGCGATCCTTTTTCATTGACCTTGTTTCGTTAGAGAGAAGTTTGAGAGGTGACCTAATTGAGACATATAAAATAATCAGAGGATTAGATCAAGTGGACAGTGAGAACCTTTTTCCTCAGATGGTGATGGCTAACACGAGGGGGCATAGCTTTAAATTGAGGATTGATAGTTATAGGACAGATGTCAGAGGTAGTTTCTTTACTCTTTACTGCAACAGTAGTAGACTCACCAACTTTCAGGGCATTTAAATGGTCATTGGATATTCATATAGACCAGAGTGGGATAGCGTAGCTAAGATGGCTTCACATTGCCTTCACAGGTCGGCACAATATCGAGGGCTGAAGGGCCTGTACTGCATTGTAATGTTCGATGTTCTATGTTGTGATTAAGTGAGAGGGTGGTTGAATAAAGGGAAGCTAGTTCATTCTTCTTACTTCAAAGCTTAACAATTAGTGGTCTCCCATCTGGAACTGTCATTTAAGAACCTCGTCCAGAGACAGATCATATCACAGACAGTGACCGTTTGTAACAAATAGAATTAAACTATTACTCCTCGATAATCAATGGCATTAACATCACTGAGACCCCCATTATCTACATCCTATTGTAGTGTTTACTATTGATCAGAAACTAAACTGTACCAAATATAAAAATACTGGGGTTATCAGAGCAGGTCAGAGACCAGGAATCCTGCAATACGTAAGTCACCTTCTGATTCCCCAAAATGATTCCATCATCCACGAGGTAAAAATTGGAAATCAGGAGTGTGATGGAATACTTCCCACTTGCCTGGATGAGGGCAACTCCAGCATGAGAAATTTAACTCTATTCTAGACAAAACTGTGCATGGATGTGCGTAGACAAAGACATTTGATTGGCATCCCATTTAATATCTTTAACATTCACTCCCTCCTTCACAACATCATATCTCCTTACTTCCATCCAGAAGGACCAGGGCAGCAAATACACGGGAAGACCACTGCAAGCCACTCACCATCCTGACTTGGGAATATATCACTGTTCCTTTTGTGTTACTATGTCAAAATCCTGGAATATTTCCCCCTCCAGCAGCATCGTGGGTCTACATACACCACACAGATCACAGCATTTCAATAAGACTGCTCCCCATCACCAGCGCTACTCTGAGGTTCCTCCGAGATTCTGCACACGTGACTTCCAGTTTCAGAGATCAATGCCACGCAATTAGAGGAAGTGTTGTCAACCACCTTCTCTACGGCAGTTAGAGGGATTTTCAATTAATGCTAGTTTAGCAAAGATCCTATGAGTGAATAAAATAAAAGGTTTGTTTGAGTCCAGAGGCACGGATATCTGTGAAGAAATTATCCCTGTCCACAATGATGTAACTCTATTTACTCTGCAGAGAATGAACGGATGGCACAAGATTCCACCTGGAGAACGCGAAGATTAATGATTTGTTCAGTACCCTTCACTTTTAGAGATGATTGCGGCTAATGGGACTACTGCTTATTTGTCACTCATAATTTGAGAGTCCGTTATGTGACCATGGAATGATAACATGGTAACCAATACAAGCAGACATTAATTCAAACATGCCAGTCCTTCAGGCCAGAGCTATATTGCTGTTCGCTTAAGATTAACAGTTTGGTGAGTTTCTTTCCTTTCTCTGGGTTTATCTGTCATTCATTACTCTTTTAGACCCTCCTCATAATTTCCCAGATTGAGCTGCTCCGAGGCATTCACCATCAACGGGTGGTAAAGGCCTAAGAGAGTTCAGAAGAAAGGCCTTGCCTTATATAACACCTGGCTACATTGCAGGGCATTCTGAGGCATTTCCTCTGACCAATGGTTCACTTTTCTTTGATGCTCCATCACAGGGAGGCTCTCCATGCACAGCTCACTCCCAGAAATGATTCGCCACATCCTGTGGTTTTTGGGGTTGCTGATGGATGGAACAATGTTGGTAAGGACACTACTGCTCAGACTGCACTGGAAGAGCTTCTCTATTGACCTGACAGGGAATATCTTTGCATTAGCATCACACCTGAAAGACAGTATCCAAATTAAAGGTTGAAACTCACCAAGACTTTACTTTGTCCTTTATACGCTACGGCACTGATAGTCTGTTGCCAGACTTCAATCGAGAATCCTTTGCCTCCTTCGCTCTTATCCCAGTCCCCTGAATCCCCAGCACATCCCCTCCACCCCAGGCTCGTACATGACTAACCCATTTCCTTTCTTGGATCTGTTAAGTGTTGCTGTTGGAAATTAACGCGAGGTGATATTGTACTACCCTTAGGCCGTAGGCAAGGTTCCCAAGTTTGTCAGACCTCCCGGCAGAATGTCCCGAACCCTAATGAACTTATGTTTTAAAAGGAACTAATTTAAACTGAGTTAAAAAAGAAATGAGCTTATTAATCTGGCCTTAAAGTGAAGTCAGCGCTGACCTGTTGACTTTCTCTGCTGTAGAAGGACTGTAATGCTGGACTTTTAACTTTATTTCTTTATTTTTCTCATTTATCCCTAAAAGTTTGTACTGAGGAACACTTGCACTTAAGATGGCCTGGAAATGGTGACTTTATAAACTTTTCACTGTACTCATGTACTGTATTCCTGAGCTGAAAATGTGTTGCTGGAAAAGCGCAGCTGGTCAGGCAGCATCCAAGGAGCAGGAGAATCGACGTTTCGGGCATGAACCCTTCTTCAGGAATGAGGGAAGTGTGCCAAGCAGGCTAAGATAAAGGGTAGGGAGGAGGGACTTGGGGGAGGGACGTTGGAAATGCGATAGGTGGAAGGAGGTTAAGGTGAGGGTGATAGGCCTGAGTG
>NC_057747.1:25920976-25947875 GCF_004010195.1 Chiloscyllium plagiosum
AGGTGCAGGTGAATTTGTGGCAGATATGGAAAGATCCCTTGGGGTCTTGGAGGGAAGTAAGGGGGGAGGTGTGGGCACAAGTTTTGCATTTTTGGGGTTGCAGGGGAAGGTGCCGGGAGTGGAGGTTGGGTTGGTGGGGGGTGTGGACCTGACGAGGGAGTCACAGAGGGAGGTGGTCTTTTTGGAATGCTGATAGGGGAGAGGAGGGAAATATATCCCTGGTGGTGAGGTCCGTTTGGAGGTGGCGGAAATGGCGACAGATGACACGATGTATATGGAGGTTGGTGGGGTGGTAGGTGAGGACCAGTGGGGTTCTGTCCTGGTGGTGATTGGAGGGGCGGGGCTCTAGGGCACCACCTTCCTAACCTGCAATCTTCTTCCTGACCTCTCTGCCCCCACCCCAACTCCGGCCTATCACCCTCACTTTTACCTCCTTCCACCTATCGCATTTCCAACGCCCCTCCCCCAAGTCCCTCCTCCCTACCTTTTATCTTAGCCTGCTTGGCACACTTTTCTCATTCCTGAAGAAGGGCTCATGCCCGAAACGTCGATTCTCCTGCTCCTTGGATGCTGCCTGACCTGCTGCGCTTTTCCAGCAACACATTTTCAGCTCTGATCTCCAGCATCTGCAGTCCTCACTTTCTCCTACTGTATTCCTACTGGAATTCACCTGATAATAAAACCTAATTCCAGTTCTGATTCTCAGATGTGAGAAGAACCGCAACAGACACAGATTAGAAACACAAGGTAAGTTCAAAAAGATAATGATTTATTGTAGATATAGTGATCAGTCTCTGAGTTGGTCATGAAGAGTGGGTAATTGAATGTTATGGCTGTTGCATTGGAGCTGCAGGATACCAGACATTAATAGTTGAACGGTTGAGT
This sequence comes from Chiloscyllium plagiosum, assembly GCF_004010195.1. Lineage (NCBI taxonomy): Eukaryota > Metazoa > Chordata > Chondrichthyes > Orectolobiformes > Hemiscylliidae > Chiloscyllium > Chiloscyllium plagiosum. The sequence goes on from NC_057747.1 coordinate 25,921,862, forward strand.
TCAAGATTCTTAGTATTTCAGATTAGTTGAGTTTTGGCTGCTCTGAATCTGAATCTTCTGCCTTTTCCTCATCCCCCTGCTCACCATTTCTATCCAAATAACCATCCAAGGCACCTCTTAATGCTTCAATTGAACCTGCTTTCACCCCATTTCCAAGCATGCATTCCAGACCCTAACTACTCACTGAGTGAAAAAAAAAATTCTCACATCATCAGTACTTCTTCTGCAGATAACTTTAAACCTACGCTGTCTTGCTTCTTTTATGACTGGGATCATTTCTCCCTAGATACTTTATCCAGCCCACTCATGATTTTGGAACCTCTATCAAATCTCCCATTAGTTTTCTTGTCTCCAAAGAGAATAGTCTCAATTTCTCTCTCCTCTCCGCTTAACTGAAGGTTTTCATTCCTGAAACCAGAAATAGAGAGAGGCGAAACAATAGAGGAATTTGAAAACAAGAATGAGAATTTTATTGCTGAGTTTCGGCTGAGCTGGAAGCCAGTGTAGGTTGGGGAGTTCAGGGATGCCGTGTGAGCAGGATAGTGCAGTTTGTAATGCAAGATAGAATCAATTAAAATAGATAGATCTATGAAAAACCTTACTGTTTTATATTTCGCATTTGCTCAGAGGAAAGATACAGCAATCAGTTTGCAATGGAACTAATTAGTCTACAGGGTTCCACACAGAAGTCCACGTTTAAGGTACAAATGTATCCATAGACAGGGCTGAGGCCTGTGTTACCCATAGACTGAAGCAGAGTGTCACTGAGCAGGAGGTACTCACGTTGTATGCACTGATATTCTGTGATGGATGGAGCCCTCTTTTTGGTAACCTCAAGATTAATTGCTTTTTAAATGTGTTTGTAAATGTCAGAGAGTCTGATGGCGAGGCAGGAAAGGGGCCTGACTGTCGATCTAAATATTTTATTGTGCAATTTGGTTTCTAATTCGTCCCTGTGTGCCTGTGCTGAGACTGGAGTGTACTTTGACATCACACTGACATTACCACCTCCCTGTTAGAGCAACAAAATGGAAATGACAAACACAATCATGTACTTTGCTGCTACATTTGCCACCAATCAAGCGAATGTTGGCTGTGTACACAATCTTAAAAAATCTAATCCCGATTAAACCAAGTGAATTATTCATTTCTGCCCTGTGTTATCAATATTTTAAAAGTGATTGTTTTATTTGCCAGATACGCACGCCAAATGTTTCAGCCACTGGCTGACTGAATCAAGCAGCATGTTCCTTTGATTGTTCATGATCGTACTCACCCAGCTCACTCTCACATAACCCAAAAGAAAACTTTCTACTGTTAGGTATGATTCTTTAATAGGTCAGCACTTGCTGACAAATTCTGACTGCACTAATAACACTATGAGCAATGAATTTAAAATAACCAGTGGAGTGCCACAAGGTTCGGTGCTGGGTCCATTACTTTTCGTCATTTATATAAATGATTTGGATGCGAGCATAAGAGGTACAGTTAGTAAGTTTGCAGATGACACCAAAACTGGATGTGCAGTGGACAGCTAACAAGGTTACCTCAGATTACAACACGAACTTAATCGAATGGGCCAATGGGTTGACAAGTGGCAGATGGAGTTTAATTTAGATAAATGCGAGGTGCTGCATTTTGGGAAAGCAGATCTTAGTAGGACTTATACACTTAATGATAAGGTCCTAGGGAATGTTGTTAAACAAAGAGACCTTGGAGTGCAGGTTCATAGCTCCTTGAAACTGGAGTCACAGGTAGATAGGATAGTGAAGATGGCATTTGGTATGCTTTCCTTTATTGGTCAGAGTATTGAGTACAGGAGTTGGGAGGTCATGTTGCAGCTGTACAGGACATTAGTTAGGCCACTGTTGGAATATTGCATGCAATTCTGGTCTCCTTCCTATTGGAAGGATGTTGTGAAACTTGAAAGGATTTAAAAGGATGTTGCCAGGGTTGGAGGATTTGAGCTATAGGGAGAGATTGAACAGTCTGGGGCTGTTTTCCCTGAAGCATTGGAGGCTGAGGGGTAACCTTATTGAGGTTTATAAAATCATGAGGGGCATGGATAGGGTAAATAGACAAAGTCTCTTCCCTGAAGAGGGGGGAGTCCGGAACTAGGGGGCTTTAGGGTGAGAGGGGAAAGACATAAAAGGAATCTAAGGGGCAACCTTTTCACAGAGTCAGTTGTGTGTTTGGAATGAGCTGCCAGAGGAAGTGGTTGAGGCTGGTACAATTACAACATTTAAAAGGCATCTGGATGGGCATTTGAATAGGAAGGGGAGGAAGGATATGGGCCAGGTGCTGGCAGGTGGGACTAGATTGGTTTGGGATATCTGATCAGCATGGACGAATTAGACCAAAAGGTCTGTTTCCGTGCTATACATCTCTATGACTCTATAACTCTACAATCAATGCAGATCATTTACACTTGCCAGGAGTGACCTTATTCAGATACAAACCTTCATTCTCTGCAAACAAAATATTCAAGTCATATGCCTTGCTTGAACTACCCAGGAGCTCGGGGACCCTATACTCTCCATTGCTTTTTCATGACAGTGACTTGGCTAATCAGAGTCAACTAGCCAATCACTCAGCACTCTCTTTCTCTGAAAAGTATAAATTACTGTGATTATTTCAAGTTTTCCATTTTCACTGCTATCTTGATGAGTGAAAAATAAAAAGTTTCAGAAGCATGATTCTTCAGCAATATTGATATTTCGGTATTATTTTATTTTTGCCTATTTTCCTATTTCTAGTTCCAATTTCACCTCTTCCTTTGGGTTTGATGATTCCTACCTTTCAACTTCTGTGAATCTCCTCCATGCCTTCCAACTTCATCAGCTTTCATCTCTCTCTCTCTCTCTCTTTCTCTCTCTCTCTTACTCCCCTACCTTTTCTCCCCCTCTATCTTCCCTCTTTCTCCATCACCTTTTCCTTCCATCACACTCTTCTGTACCATTGCCAAGATGTACTGCAGAAATTCTACAAAGATCCTCAATAAGCACCTCCCAAACCCATGACCACTTCTGCCCCACAAGGACAGCAGATGCATGGGAATACCAGCCCCTGTGTGTTCCCTCCAAGCCATTCACCATCCTGATCTCGAAATATATCACTATTCCTTTCAGTATTGGCTCAGTTAGTGGATGGCTGGTTTGTAATGCAGAGTGATATCATCAGCTTGGGTTCAATTACTTGCAAGAAGGACTCTCCTTCTCAACCTTTCCCCTCACATGAGCTGTGGTGATTCTCAGGTTAAACCACCACCATTCATCTCTCTCTCTCTCTCTCTTTAATTCTCTCGCTCTCTCTATCTATCTATCTCTCTCTCTCTAATGTCTGATGGGACAGTGGCAAATTTACCTTTAAACTTCAAAGGCATCTAAATGTCGTCATGATCCATAGAGGCTGTACAAGTGTCATACATGATTTTTTTTCTCAATAACAAATTGACTCTCCATGATTTGACTCACTCACACATGTGCTAAACCCATAAACCATCTCCTTTCCCTTCATCCAGCAGCGTGGAGATATCATTAACTTCTCAATTTATTTTTAATCAGTCATTTTTAAGTAAATGCTTAGGAATGGATCATTAAAGTTAATAATTCTTTGCAACTGTTTGCTTTCCTACTTTATTTACATAAATCTTATTGCGACAGCCAAAGTATCCATTATTTTCCAGCCCATTACATATCCCAGATTGTCCGATGCAGTTTAAGCATCTTGATGGTGGTCACCTCCATTCCTGTCCCACAGAAGGCTGTGATCTCATCAGCAGCAACACGGAACAGCAACGCGAGTCTGAACTAAGGGTGAACTTATTAAGAAGTGATTTAGCTGTCTGAGGTTCTGCCAAGACAGATGTGGAAGCAAATTCAATATAGCTGTCATCAGGGAATTAGATAAGGGCTGTGGGGGATATGTGGGAGGGAAGATAAAGGATTGGGTAGGCTTGCAGGTGAAGGGCTGTTACACTGAATGGCCTCTCTCATATATATATTTCTATATTCTCTTTTTTTAAGATTACTTACAGTGTGGAAACAGGCCCTTCGGCCTAACAAGTCCACACCGACCATCCGAAGAACAACCCACCCAGACCCATTCCCCTACATTTACCTCTTCACCTAACACTACGGGCAATTTAGCATGGCCAATTCGCCTAACCTGCACAACTTTGTGACTTTGGGAGGAAACCGGAGCAAACCCACGCAGACACGGGGAGAATGTGCAAACTCCACACAGGCAGTTGCCTGAGGTGGGAATTGAACCCGGGTCCCCGGCGCTGTGAGGCAGCAGTGCTAACCACTGTGCCATCGTGCCGCCCACTTGTGATGAATGTTTTGATGGTTGACTGAAGATACCCTGGGTTCATGAGGCAATTAGATATTGGTCCTCATCTAACTTCTAACACAGATCACGTTATTGGGAAAACTCAACCAGATAGGACAATGATATAGAATCACATAGCAGCTGTGAGGGACCTAGCTCTTCCTTTCGCAAGACCTCACACCATTATCCCGTCTCCATCCCCTTTAGCCTTCCTGGACCCCAGTGCCCATTCCATGCTACAAGTGAAAGATGGTCTTAATGACAGGCCTGACCCACCTCAGTCCGTATTTGTGAACTGGTGACCAGCAGATTTCTGTTGTGAATGCAAATGGAAGTTAGGAACATAGGAACAGGAATAGGCCATTCAGCCCTTCGAGCCTGTTCCACCATTCAGTGAGATAATGCTGATCTGTGACCTAACCCCTTACACCTGCCTTTAGCCTTTAACTCTTAATATCTTTGCTTAACAAAAATTCATCACACTCAGATTCAAAATTAATGACTGAACCAGAATTCACTGCTATTTGTGGAAGAGAGTTCCAAACCTTTCCCACCCTTTTTGTGTAGAAGTGCTTCCTGACATCTCTCCCGATCTGGCCCTAATTCTCAGATTTTGCTCCTTAATCTAGAATCCCCAACCAGTGGGAAAAGTTTCTTTTCCTGTTAATACCTTGAAGACTTTGATTAGACCACCTCCTAACCTTCTAAATTCTAAAGAATAACAGCTGTAAATTACGTAGTCTTTCCTCATAACTTATGAAGTCCATAACTTATCAAATCTATGCTGTATTCTCTCCAATGTTGGCCGATGTTTCCTTCCTAAGGTGTGGTGCCCAGCTCTGTTCACAGTACTCCAACTGGGGCCTAACCAGAGTTTTGTATAACTGCAGACTAACATTTGTATCCTTGTACTCCAGCCCCCTAGGTTGTTAGGATAGTGAAGAAGGTGTTTGAATATGCTTTCTTTTTTTAGACAGAGCACTGAGTACAGGAGTTGGAAGGTCATATTGGAGCTGTACAGGATGTTAGTCAGGCCACTTTCGGAATATTGAGTGCAAGTCTGGTCTCCTTCCTATCGGAAAGATGTTGTGAAACTTGAAAGGGTTCAGAAAAGATTTACAAGGATGTTGCCAGGCTTGGAGGATTTGAGCTATAGGGAGAGGCTGAACAGGCTGGGACTGTTTTCCCTGGAGCGTTGGAGGCTGAGGGGTGATCTTATAGAGATTTATAAAATCATAGGGAGCATGGATAGGATAAATAGACAAGGTCTTTTCCCATGAGGTGGGGAAGTCCAGAGCTAGATGGCATAGGTTTAAGCTGAGAGGGGAAAGATATAAAAGAGACCCACGGGGCAATTTTTTCACACAGAGGGTGGTACGTATATGGAATGAGCTGCCAGAGGAAGTGGTGGAGGCTGGTACAGTTACAACATTTAAAAGGCATCTGGATGGGTACATGAATAGGAAGGGTTTGGAGGGATATGGGCCAAGTGCTGGCAAATGGCATTGGATTAGGTTGGGATATCTTGTCAGCATGGACAAGTTGGACCAAAGGGTCTGTTTCTGTGTTGTACATCTCTTTGACTCTGTGATTTTATATAAAGGCCAGCATTCCATTAGCCTCCTTGATTATTTTCTGAACCAAATCATAATATTTTAAAGATCTTTGCACCATGAACTCCAAATGTCTTTCCATTGTATTTAACATTCCATTTAGAAAGTAGGAGAAAGTGAGGAGTGCAGATGCTGGAGATCAGAATCGAGAGTGTGGTCAGGCAGAATGTGAGGAGCAGGAGAATCGACGTTTTGGACATAAGCCCTTATCTTATGCCCAAAAAGTCAATTCTCCTGCTCATTTAGCAAATACCCTGGTTCAACCATTTTTGGAGCAGAATGGATATCCTCACACTTAATTACATTACAGCTCCACAATTTTGTCCATTCACGTAGTCTAATGTAATTTTGGAATGGTGTAGCTTTGTTTCATGATGAGAGCTGTTGTTTCTGCTGCGCTTCCTGAACAGCACGGGGAGGTCCTCATTAGTACGTCATTCAGATTTCCATACTCTCCTGAAACTGACAGCTGGACATGTGACCCAAGGAGATTAATGCAAACCATGATATTGCAATTGATGGGATGTCCTGACATCAGTAATAGATAAAGTCACCTGTCTAGAATGGGTCTGTAAAGAGAGAGGTCTGAGACATTACACTTGAAGGTTGCATTTGAGAACCTACTCTGTGCGGATGAGAATAATGGATTGGAGCTGTAAATTTGTTATCACCATAGTGGGTCAAAAGGCATAGACTCATAAAGTCTTACAGTATTGAAACAGGCTCCTTGGCTCAAACTGGTCCATGCCGACCAAATGCCCATCAACAGTATGTTTTGTACTTGGTCAAGATCCATTGAAAGTCCTGGAAGCTGGGTATTAGTAATTTTACCTTTTAATAACCATTCTTCTCATCATTTTTAGGGTAAGGTTTAGCATAAGCTTAATACAGAAGCACCTATCTGTAGAAGCTGTTGTCATGTGACCTCTTACATCAACACTGATGCACACTGACTGTTGACATATTAATCCCTTATACTGCATTCCTACCCTCCCACCCAGGTCTCTGGTTTGTATCTTACCCTACATGAAGGTTTGAAGTGGATAGAGGGAAAGAGAAACTGGTAATGTCATGGAAGAATTCTAACACCAGGAAAGCTTTACCAATCCAACGATGCACAGGTCAGGTGAACTGACCATGCTAAATTGCCCACCGTGTTAGGTGTATTAGTCAGGGGTAAGTATAGGGTCGGGGAATGGGTCTGGGTGGGTTACTCTTCGGGAGGTCGGTGTGGATTTGTTGGGCCAAAGGACCTGTTTCCACACTGTAGGGAATCTAATTTAAATCTAATCTAACTTTTTTCCCCAAAACAACAAATACCAGTTTCATACTTGTGTTCATTGCCAATCTCAACTGTAACAAGCAAAGGCTTATTTACCTAAGAAACCTCGCAAAACTACATTTTAAATGTAATTTATGTTTGATTTTTAAAGCAAAGAAGGTTGAATTGAGTTAAATTCTCGAATGAGCAGCTTTCAGTGGTTGAGATAGAGAGTTCGCTTGGTTTAAATATGTGACCACAAGCTCTTCATTCAACCTCTTTACCCTCAATTACCAGCTACATTCCTCCTACTCATCCATTACTGCGCAATTATTCTGTATTACTAACTATATATAGTCTAAAATAGGCAAACAAAACACACTGATCTGACATCACAGAGCAGAATCTTCCTAACCCCTGAGAAACATGAGCAAGGGTAAAAAAGTTTAGAGAATCATGTGAGATTAGCAGGTGAAATATTCCCTCAATAAAGAACAACAAGTCCCATTTTCTAACCAAAGTATATAGGATAATAAAAGGAGAATCTCACCAGTGAGTGGTCAGACATATTTGCATGCATTAATATCCTCATTATTACCTCAGCTTGCCTCACTGATACACAGTTACCCACCAGATAGAAACTAGACTGTGACATTTCCCAGCATGGAGACCAGAGAAGGAAATTGGTAACTCCAGCTCCCTGCCTGCTCCTCTGACCCTCCATCAGTCACCAACACCTCAGGAAATGCTCCAAGTGCAGCAACCGCACACATTCCCATTCCAAAATTATATTCCAAAATCCTATTCTCATCTGAAACCTCTCTCTCACTCGATTGGGAAGCCATAAGCTCAGCCCCAAATGAATGTTCGCTTTGTGTCCAAACTCCTGCTCTCATCCATTGGTTATTTCAGTGTCTGGCCAGGAGTTTTGAGTAAAGTGATGAGGCCTTTAAATGAAAATCACTCAGGGTTTATCACTTTCCTCTACCCGTCGCAGATCCCATCTGAGTTAAAAACTATTAATTGCCATTATCTTCAATACCCTTCCATCTCCAAACACAGCTTCAACTCCACAGAAAGGTTTCAAAACAAAACAAATCAAATTTCAATTAAAAATTAATTTAAGGGCACATAAAGGATGGTAAATGTCTTGCAGAGAGCATGCAACAGTAATTGAGTCCTGTGGTTTGTGATAGCAGTGAGGCATGGTGTAAGGAACTGCAATTTACCCCTGGTACTGTGTGTTCACTGACATGTTAGAATACAGCCCATCTAGTATAATGTTATATTATACAGTGATATGAGGATATCAGTATCTTATTGTGCAATTGCAAAATGTCTGCTTCATATTTAACCAGTTGGCAACCCCCCTTGCCTCGACATACATGTTGCTGTAAATTTTAAAAAAGAGTTTGCCTTTCTCTATGTGCTCATTTCAGGAGTTCAGTTGCTGAGAAGGAAAGACTGACTTGCATTCTTATAGCACCTTTCATAAGTTCAAAAAAAAAAGGATAAAGGAGGGAAAATAGGTCAATTGGCCCATTGAGCCTGTTCTGCCATTCAACGAGATCTTGATTGATCTGATTGTGGCCTCAACTCCACGTTCCTGCCTGCCTCCCACAACCCCCTAAACTCTTGACTCCCTTCCATCAAAAATCTGTCTGACTCAGCCTTGAATGTATTCATTGACACAACCCTCATTGCTCCCTGTGGGAGAGATTTCCAAGGTTCATGACCCAAAGATGGAACAGATTCCTCCCAATCTCCAACTTAGACAGGAGGACCCTTACTTTTGAATGTGGCCCCAAGTTGTAGTCCTGCCCACAGGAGGAACATCCTCTCAGCATGTATCCTGTCAATCCCCCTCAGGATTTTTTAGGATTCTGTTTGAGCAGCACTCATTCTTCTCAGTTTTCCAATGAGTACGAACCCAACCTACTCAAGCTTTTCTCTGAAGGCAGTCCCTTCTTGTCAGGAAAGAGCATGTGGACTGCTACTGAAACAAGTAAATTTCTTATATAAGGAGGTCAAAATTGGGTGGCATGGTGACTCAGTGGTTAGCACTGCTGCCTCACAGCTTCAGGGGCCCTGGTTCAAATCCAGCCTCAGATGACTGTCTGTGTAGAGTTTGCACATTCTTCCTGTGTCTGCTGGAGTTCCCTCCCACAAAGTCCAAAGCTGTGCTGGTTAGGTGAATTGGCCATGCTTTAATATTCAGGGGTGTGCAGGTTAGGTGCATTAATCAGGGGTAAATATAAGGGGGTGGGTTACTCTTCAGAGGGTCAGTGTGGACTTGTTGGGCCAAAGGGCCTGTTTCCACACAGTATGGATTCTATGAAAAATTGTTTGCAGTATCATAGCTGTGTCTTGTCAATGTCCTATATAGCTATAGCACTTTTATTTTCCAGCCCGTCCCCTCACAATAAACGCTAACTTTCCTTTTGTCTTCTTATCCACTTGCTACACCAGCAAGCTAACTTCTTGTGGTTCATGTATAAAGTCACCCAGATCCCTCAGTATTATGGTATCTTGTTTCTCTCCATTTAAGTAATAACCTGATTTCCTAATTATTCTTCCTGCCAAAGTAGACAGCCTCCCATCTTCCCACATTATTCTCCGTGTGTCAAACATTTGCCCTTTGCAAACTCCTTGATATACTTTCCCACCTAGCTTTGCACTGTCAAATTTGGCTTCAATACTGGCACCTTCATCCAAGTTATCGATACAGATCATAAATAGTTGAGGACCCAGCACTCATCCACATAGCATACAACTAATTACAGTTTGTCATTGTGACAATGATCCGTTTATCCTAACTCTGCTACCTGTGAGTTAGCCAATCCCTAATCCATGGTCATATACCACCTCCAATATGATGAGCTCTTGTCTTGTTCAGTCATCATCTATGTGACTCCATACCTGTTCCCTTTTGGAAGTCCACAGACACTGCATAGACTGGTTCCCCTTTATCCATCCTGTTTGTTACATCCTTAACAAACACTAATAACTTTCTAAATGTCCTGCTTCTACTTACTTCATAATTCTTTCACAGCTAACTGGCTGAGAGCTTCCTGCTTTCAGTCTCCATCCTTTCTTCAATAAGAAGTTACATTTCTGGTTTTCCAAACTGTTAGGACCTTTCAGGATTCCAGGTAATCTGTCACCATGGTGTGAATTTGCCACCAAAAAGTTATTTATACCTGATCAAGGAATCCCAAAATCACAGTACAGGAATCATAGAGTCTACGCAGTGTGGATTCAGCCCATTCGACCCTCCGAAGAGCATCCAACCCAGATTCAATTGGTTAAGATCCGGTTTTGCTACCCGAGATTGTGGAGTTTGTCCACGTCTTTTAAGGATCACATTTCATTATCACATTAATTTACAGGCTGTGTTATTACCTGAGTGTGTAAAATTCTAACGTTACTGAAGTGATTTCTGGATTTTAAACCAGTGTTATGCAAATTAAATATTGTGATTTTATTAATGACATCAGCCTTGGCTTGTCTATTTCATTTGAATGGAAGAATCCAAAGTTGTGTGGGACTGAGGGAGTGCTGCGGTGCCCAAGGTACAGATGAGGTACATAGCAAGGGTCATTCTGTACGATAGGGGAGTTCAAAATTAGGCGGAAGATTTTTAAGGTGATTGGAAAAATATTGCAAAATGACATGAGGGACAATGTCTTTACACAGAGAGTGTTTAGTCTTTGGAATGAACTGCCAGATAGTAATGGATGTGGGTACAGTTACAACATTTAAAAAATACATTTGGAGAGGTACAATAAACTTGAATGGGTTCAGAAAAGATTTACAAGGATGTTGGAGGGTTTGAGCTACAGGGAGAGGCTGACTAGACAGGGGCTGTTTTCCCTGGAGCATTGGAGGCTGAGAGTGACCTTATAGAGGTTTATAAAATCATGAGGGGCATGGACAGGGTAAATAGACAAGGTCTTTTCCTGGAGTGGAGAGTCCAGAACTAGAGGGCATAGGTTTAGGGTGAGAGGGAAAAGATATAAAAGGGACCTAAGGGGCAACATTTTTATGCAGAGGGTGGTGCGTGTATAGAATGAGCTGCTGGAGGAAGTGGTGGAGGCTGGTACAATTACAGCATTTTTTAAAAAAAATTTTATTGAAAAAGATTTTGAATTTTCTGTAAAATAGTAAAATAGTATAACAATCTTATAGTATAACAACAATAACAATAAATGAATTACTACTCTAATTCACAAACAAATGTTTAAAAATTCCATTCATACTACAATTCAATAAATAATGAAACAAAATAAATTAAATTAAATTAGATTGAATTTAAATTACAGCACTCAGCGCAACCCCACCAAAGTTCCCCTTCACTAGGAGTGTCAGTTGGCATACCTGTATTTATTCAGGTTTCTTCCTCTCAGGGGCCCCCGGTCTGCCAGGCACAACCCTCGTGGCTACACAAAGGCCCTGACCAATATAGCCGACAGGTCTGCGTCCATATAGTTCAGAAAGAGCCACCATGTCCTATAAAAAAGTTATGTTTTCTGGTCCACCATATTTGTAAAGAAGTCCAGACAGATATGTTCCATAACTAACCTACGCCATCCTGAAAGTACCGGGGGATTTTCCAATAACGAGCTCATCAGAATGATCTTCCTTGCACAATATGAAAGAATATGAAACAGTTTGTTCCCACGCACATCTAAAGAGGGCAAAGTTGGCAGTGCCAAGAGGAGGGACACTGGATCTATCTTGACCTCGGTTCCCTAGATCCCTTTCAAAACACTCGTTATAGCGCCCCAACACCTACAAAGCTTGTGACATGACAATGAGTAAGAGTACCAATATCTGTTTGACATTAGGGACACATTGGAGATGTTCCTTTTTTAAATTTCGCAAGCCACTCCGGAATCAAATAGACCCCATGGAGAACCTTCAGTTGCATAGCCTGCGTCCTATTACAAATTGAAATCTTCCCCACATTCTCCCAAATATCCTCCCACGCCTCTGACGAGATCTACACTGCCAATTCCTGAGTCCAGATCCTGCACAGCCGTTCAATGTCCTTCGAGGTACTCTCCTCTCCACATCTGACTTATAGGGATTAATCAGTAATGTGGTCTTTTTTTGTATAAAGTGCCTAATCTGAAAATAACGACAGAGGTCCCTACTGGACAATTTGTATTTCTGGCTCAGCTGATTGAAGGACATCATGACCTCCCCATCAAGTAAGTCTCCCAAACAGGAAACTCCTCTCCACTCCCAGAACCTAAAGCCAGACTCCATCAAACTCAGCTGAAATCCTGGCATTCCTATTATGGGAGCAAAAAGGGAAGTTTCATCTCAATTGCCCTTGCTTTGTTGCGTCATTCACCATGCTTTCACCGTGTTAAGGACAATGCTCCATGACAGTCCTTATCTTGTCCATAAACAGCAAACTGATGAGGGGACATTTTGCCTGGGAGGTCTCGATGTCCAACCAAATTGACCATGGCTCCTAGTAAGCTCAGTATTCATTCACATAGAGTGATAGGGAACTTAATTGATATTTCTTGAAAGTCAATGCCCCCCCCCCATCCCCTATAGAAGGTGCAATTTAACAAGCCTAATAAGAGGTCGCCTATGATGCCAGATGAAAGAATTGAGCCAGCTGTTAAGCCTCCGTAATACTTGCCTAGGAAGCATCAGAGGGAGCATTCACATGGGATACAATAAGGGAGGAAGAACATTCATTTTTACCAGAGTTATTCTACCCTAATGCTCCTAATGCTGGAGACCCTGTCTTATCTGCACAAAATTAGCTTTATGTAATAGATCAAAGGCCAGAGTAATAAAACTGCCTAAATATAGGAAACCTTCCTGTGACCACCTGAAAGGGAATCCGATTCCACCCTCAAAATCGGGTACTCCATCAAGAACCCCCCACAGACATGGCCTCCGACTTCATAAAATTGATTTATACCGCGAGAAAGAACCAAATAAATTAATCCTTTGTATTAAAAGGGCCACAGATATTGTCAGATTATATAGAAAGAGAAGAACATTGTCTGCATAAGAGGTGATTTTATGCCCCCCTGATCCCACCTCTGGAGCAACTATATTGGGGTCCCTCCAGATAGCCTCTGCCAATCACTAATGACAATTGCAACATTTCAAAGGCACCTTGGATGGGTATGTGAATAGGAAAGGTTCAGAGGATATGGGCCAAATGCAAGCAAGTGGGACTAGTTTAGTTTGGGATTATGGTTGGTGTGGACTAGTTGGACCGACTAGTTTCTGTGCTGTATCGCTCTATGCTGTCTTTCAAATGAGGTGATAAATTGAGGCTCCCTTACTTTCCCTTTCAAGAGGACTTTGGAGATCCCAATACACTATTCCAAAAAGGACTAGGTGTGTTATGTCTAGTGTCCTGGCCAATGTTTAGCCTCAACAGACATTGCAAGTGGGATTAGTGTAGATAGGGCAGCACAAATAGGATAGGGTGAAGAGTCTCTTCTGTGCTGTATGACTCTATGGCTCTGCATTAAATGTACTGTAAATCACAGCATCTAAGTCCACCCAATGCATAAGATAGCCCCATTTTTCTAGTGCCAAATATCATGTCTTTGCATATAGCCCATGTATAATTGGATTCCCCCCTTTTGCAGCCAAAAATGTAAGAGTTGCACAATTAATCAGCTGAAAATTTTCATCCCCCAAAATACTTTCTTTACATACCAGCCTCTTAGAGCTGGCCACAAGGGAACAGTCCAATGATACGGGCTGTGTCACCAAGGTGTTTGAAGAGTTAAGGCGCATCCACTCATTATATCGGATGCCATTTCAAAATGGCACTCACCCACACCATGCTGCAGGCTCACATATATATGTGGTGTATAAACCGATCCCTGTTTTTGGAGGGATTTTCTTCTCGAGGCTTTAAGGATTGATTTTTGTGCCATCATCTACAGGAATTGGTGGCTATGGAGCACTTTAAGCTGCCCCATGCTTGAGAAAGGGACTGTGGTATTTCTTTCCAGTGGTCTTAATGAGACGCTAGAATTTATTGGTGCTGACATTACTGTAACTCCCTCAGACGAAGTTCCCCTTTGTTTACACAGCAGTTTTATCAAACACATGGCAATGTAGCACATTGTTCAGTTTGATATGACCATTGTTTGTTTTGTTTTCAATTTTATTTTATTCACTGCTTGAGATCATAGGCTGAATAACACATTGTTTACAATCCAAGAAACTCAAGGTCAAACTGTTTTTTTAAGCTAATGACATTGCGTTTATTTGCATATTAATGTTTCTCTTCACCACAAAATTAATATGAAAATTATCTTCATGCCGTGAATGATTTTCACATTATACCCACTGCCTTCAGCGGTATGGCCCTCCCATTCTTTGAATCTCATCAAAAGATCTTGTCAATTCTATCCATCCTAATGGATTATTAATCATTTTACCTGGCACAGAGCAACATATTTAAATTATCAAGTGGTTTTTGAGGACATAAGGTGTAACGTAGATAATAGAAATCATTATATCCGCAGTTCCACTACCTTTCACCCACTTTAATTATCATCAGAGCTAGTATCTGTTCAGTCACTGCAAAAAAAAATAGAAGCGCCATTAAGTTTTCCTCCAAGGGTTTCAGAATCTACAGAGACAGAACATTCTGGCTATATAAATGGACAGTCAAGTTAACCTGATCTTCAGTGAAGCTTGTAGCCATCTGTCTTCTGTCAATTCCATTTTTACCATCCCTCTGCATCAGTCAGGGGCAGTGCTCTGCCTCCAAATGAACAATGATTTCACTTGGCGACCTCACAGTACATTTTCCTTGTGTTTGCAATAATTCAGCAAGTGGAATTGGGGAACCCATATCTTTCCATGGTTTGGCACTGAATAAACTAAATAAGAAAATGAATTTTATCCTGTTTCTGAGCCCATCTTTGGAGCTATCCATCACTCAGTGAATATCGCCTAAGTGAAGGAAATAGGAAGATCAGATATAAGAGTAGGGATAGTGATACGTTTTCATGTCCCTTTATTTGGAAATGTTCTTAGCTTGCTAATTTTCTGTCATGGTATAAGCTTCATTAATCAAAACTGGTTCTAACAAAAGCAGATAGAAAATGTAATGTGTAGATTGTGGTTCTGGCTCATGTTTTTGCTTCAAAATTAAAATTCTCTTGGTGGAATGAACATAGTCTGCCTGTAGTAATCCAGCATTCTGTAAAACTATAACGTTCGGAGAACAAGCAATTCAAATTATTGGGTGGCAGCATTCAATTCTGTGCAGTGTTAGAGACAAGGCTTATTTCAAAGTCTTCAATA
Source organism: Chiloscyllium plagiosum (assembly GCF_004010195.1). Classification (NCBI taxonomy): domain Eukaryota; kingdom Metazoa; phylum Chordata; class Chondrichthyes; order Orectolobiformes; family Hemiscylliidae; genus Chiloscyllium; species Chiloscyllium plagiosum. The sequence goes on from NC_057747.1 coordinate 25,937,378, forward strand.
GGTTACTCAAACAAGTTCAAGGGTCACTGAGGAATAGTTCCAGGATCACATTTAGTGTGGGCAAAAACAGAGCTAGTGTGTGTTATTGTTAACAGCGCTTCCAACACTTTGTGCATTGAAGGCTGGGAGATGTCCGAGAGCAGTTGAGTCTCTCTGGGTAGTAAGTACTCAGAGAGGCCCTGTGGAGTGTGAGGGTTCAGAAAAAGCTGTGTCCCACTAATCGCTCCATGAAAGCTGTGAGCAAACCTGAAGAAAAGGCACACTCTGCCCTTCAATTTCAGGTGGGCTGCCCCAGGACCTCTCATTGTAACGCTGTAGCAGGAATACACCTCCAGCTCAGGGACTGCACCAGGCTGTAGCTCTGGCTCAATTGCTTGCTCTCTTAGCTCTCTCCGAACTAAGCCGATACTCCCCAGTATAGGACGTCATCTCGCATTGTCTACTCTGTTTATCCTTTGCTACCTCAGCCAGAGACACCAAGCTCATATGACCGCTCAGTTGCCTTGTCATTCAGTACAGATACAAAGCATCTACTGTTTGTCTGCAAGCCTTAGTCAAGTCAAGGGGAAGGTGTCTACCCTTCCTCGCACAGTAAGTCAAGGACAGCCTCCGATACAAGGAGATACTGGACACAGTCAGTCAGCAGCTCAGGGAGGGGGTCAGAGTCCACTTAAAGGATGATGAGCTGAAAGCCAGGCAGTCCACCACCTGACTCTTTCTGCCCATTAGCGATCTGTTTGAGACAGAGGAGGGCGTTCAGGAAGATGAATGTGGGTGGCACAGTGTTGGTGCAGGTGGGGAGGTGATCCGGGTGAGTGGGCAGCACACAGGGCATGCAGGGTGAGTGGTGCCAATGGTTGGGTCTATGACAGTGAGTGAGGGAGATGATGCTGGTGTGATGATGCTGCCCCTTTAACAAGGTTATTTTATTCTTGCTTTTTTTTTCAAGAGGGATCATAAAGGCAGAGGTGTTAAAAAGTCTACTCTAACAACAGTAGGGGAGTGGTCAGTTCTCCAAGTTCAGGTGTTTTCTAGTTTCTTTTAACTGTAACAGTGAAAAGCTGCTGCAGTCCAGAGAAAGGTTCCAAGCTTCAGCAGATGCTTCCTGTCTGACTTTTCTCTCTGAAATCTCTCCTGCCTGTAGGAACCTGCGTTTGAATTCACCTTTTATGTGTGTTTATGGGATGTTATGGGGATTGGAACAGCTATTTCGTAAACTTGTGTTTTCAAATTGTTAATTTAATCTAAATTCTGTTTTCTTTTGTTCATGTTTTAACTGTAGCGCTTAAATAAATTCTGTTTTGATTAAAACCGAGGGCTTTGACTAGCTGCATCACTCCTGAAAGATCCACTCCACATCTGCCTTTAAAATAAGAAAAAGTTAGGGTCTGGTTTACCTTCTTAAAATGTTTTGCAGGGGTCTGGCCTGGTCCATGACACAGGCAACTGTGAGAATGGCATAGCATGAACTTTGGTAGGATGTGGGTATAGTAGCAAGGAGTGAGTGGTGTGAGGTATCAGAGTGAAGATGGTGGCACTTGTACTGGTGGATTAGAGAAGGCCATTGTCCGCACTGCTCCTGGTGGCTACATTGGACAAGATTGGCATGGTTTGGTGCCCACTGCCTGCCCTGGGAGGAAGATGTCCCACGTTGGTACTACCCACTCCAGCAGGACCTCCAGGTCCTTCCCACAAAGAGGAGTGGCAATAGCCCCCAGTCTGTCATGTCCAGGGCAAATGTCAGGATCTGTGCGGGGCAGCTGTGAGCTGACAGAGCTCATCCAGGTGCACAACAGGCTTTTAAAGATGACACCAATGGAAAGGATGCCAGTGGATTCTGGGATATCCACTGCATGGTGGGTTCTTCTGGGAACAGTGTTTGTTATGATGGGACAGGAATGGGGCATAGGGAGTGGCAGGTAGTTAACGAAGCGAGTTGGTAACATAAAGTGAGAGAACTCATGAGGCAGCACAGGGGAATCTCTCCGAAGAACTCAAACAACTCTGAATTAGCCAAAAGAAAACACAAGATTCAGTCCTGGATGTATTGTGGATGGTATTATTATTCTAAAGGTGTACAGTTTTGTGTTGTTATTTGTTCAAAACTGTGAAATTTTGTTACTTTATTGTTTAGTAGGTTTCCTGGATCTCATACATTTTCTACTTTAAATATTAGAGTTACTGATCCCTCGCCAGATTGAAACAGAAATGTGACATTTTGCTTCAGGATTGGAGCTGGTCAAATGGGCTCAGAGTTAAGGCACGCAGTCGAATCCATAACAGAGCTTAATAATAATGATAGAATATCCATCCTCATGTTAAAAATTCTCCCTGACATCACCTCTTCCCTGTCTCTGTCATTGCTCTCAACTTACTACCTGTTGTACAAGACCATGGATCAGAACAGAATTCCTGTTTCTTGGTTCCTGATTTCCATGATTCCTGAAACATAAATTCTCCTGCTCCCTGGATGCTGCCTGACCTGCTGCGCTTTTCCAGCAACACATTTTCAGCATGAATTAGAACAGAAAGGGTTAATATTGGAGACTGCATTAAGCTCTATCTCATTTGATCACATCTCTCAGTCTTCTATGAAGAATTGAGGAGTCGATCTTGAGACCCTGATAGGCTCAGATATGTCATCCCTGGCTCTTGATAGTTTTAGGCATTAATTCTAACCAGAGTCAAGAGTGGGGTGCTGGAAAAGCACAGCAGGTCAAGCAGCATCCAGGGAGCAGGAGAATCAACATTTCGGGAATAAGCCCTTCATCAGGAGAGGGCATTCCTAATGAAGGGCTTATGCCTGAAATGTCAACTCTCCCACTCCTCGGATGCTCCCTGACCTGCTGTGTTTTTCCAGCACCGCACTCTTGATCTCCAGCATCTGCAGTCCTCACTTTCTCCTAATTAATTCTAACCAGTCAATTTGACTCCTGCCTATTGCTGTCATACCATAAATTATATCTTTTTGATAAGTGCCTCTTCACATTAAGACAATGGCTCCTTCTCTACCAGTGTTAACGAAAGCTCTGATACAGAAAGGATGATTTCCCAATCAGAGGCTGTTATAAAATTTTGTTTGTTTGAAATAAACAGAAAGGATGATTTAGGATTCTTTAGAATTTGTGAAAAATGCCATATTGGATTAAATTGTTAATTCTGTTTTTCTCACCGTGAATGCAGCCACACCTGCTGAATTTCTCCAGCATTATCTGTGTTTGCGCTGTATATACATGCCCTGCAGTGAACAATCACATTATTATGTGTGCAGCACCCTAGAAGTAGGCCATTCAGCCCAACTGGTCCATGGTGGTGAACCTTCTCCACCTTATTTCGTCTTGCTAGTATATACCGATGTATACGTATATATCCCTCTCGTTCTTTCTCCCTCATGAACCTGTTCAGCTTCCCCCTAGATGTGTCCATGCCATCCACCTTAAGCACTATGTGCATGATTATAATTCTGGAATTATCACTTAATCATCCTAATGCTGGTAATACAAAAACAGATATTAATATTTTGCTAATTACGTAGATTCCGATGTATCTTTTAGGTAAGGTGACGTTCTGTGAAACTTCCTTTATGTTCCAAAAACTTACCTGTGTCAGCCTCGGAGAATTCGGCAGTAAAACTGAAAAAAATATTCTTGTGAACTTTTACCAAAAAGACCCCTTGAGGTTCTGATTTCTCGGAGATTCCTCAAAAGGCAATAGAGTTGGGAGGAGTGAAAGAGACGGGGAGAGTTGATGTCAGGGAGGATTTCTAACATAAGGAAGATTGATGCTCGTGTCCATGCTGTTGCATTGTCTTTGTGCCCCAGGATTGTTAGCATCTTGAAGGGATGCTGTCTTTCGGAAATGTGAGGGATTGTGTTTCAAGAAATCAATTGCAAAGGAAGGTCAAAGTGAAATGTGGGAGGTGTGGGTTAATGTCTTGTATTGTCCGATAATGCCAGCTCACTGCACTCTGTGAGTTGCTGCTCACAGGAAGGCTACTGTCTCCATTTCCCCTGTAAGTGTAGGGAACTATATGACCTCCTTAATCTACTGTGAGAGAGGAAACTCACAACCTGGTCTAACCGGAAGGGTCCATTGTAGGTAACAAGATATAGGTTACTGCACTTTAATGATGAGTTGCATGATTCAATAGACACTGTAAGAGAGATCTTGAGGAGGATTGTTGAGTCTGACTCCTTTGATATTGTAAATTCTGCTGACATTATAATGGGTGGTGCTTATGGCTCTCCTCAGTATTAACCCTTTCAGATCCATATACGACAGCTTGTGCTCCCAGTTTTGCTGTTTTGATGCAGGCCAGTATTATGGAAGCATTCTTCACTGTACCTGGACTGGATCCTGCTCAACTCAAGGATAGCGTATTAACAACAACAAGAGCTTGCAATTATGTTGCACCTTCAACAAAATAAAAATCTCAAAGCACAACATAAGAGCAGGATCAAATATACTTAGACAGTGAGCCAACAACAGACAGCTCGGTCAGAGGGAGAATTTACAGAGCTGAATGGAAGAGGGGAGAGAGGTAGATATAGGGCAAAACTTAGGGAGGTAATTCCTGAGCTTAGGATCCAGGGAGTTAAAGGAATGTTTTCCAATTGCAGAAAAATTAAAATCTGGAGTGTGTGTGAGGCCGGAATTAGGGACGTTCAGGGAACTGGAGCATTATAAGAGCTGGATGAGGCTAGAGCATTCCGTGGTAGGGAGTGGGGAGGTGGTTGCAGGAGTTGAGGAGATTTGAGGTAAAGTCATAGACTCATAGAGATGTACAGCATGGAAACAGACCCTTCGGTCCAACTTGTCGATGCCTACCAGATGTCTTAACCTAATCTTGTCCCATTTGGCCCATGTCTCTTTAACCCCTTCATATACCCATCCAGATGCCTTTTAAATGTTATAATTGTATTAGTCTCCACCACTCCCTCTGGCAGCTCATTCCATACACGCACCACCCTCTGAGTGAAAAAGGTGCCCCTTAGGTCCTTTTAAATTTTCCCCCTCTAACCCTAAACCTATGCCCTCTAGTTCTGGACTCCCTCGCCCCAGGGAAAAGACCTTGTCTGTTTATCCTATCCATGCCTCTCATGATTTCATAAACCTCTGTAAGGATATTCGTCAGCCTCCAGTGCTCCAGGGAAAACAGCCCCAGCCTATTCAGCTTCTCCCGGTAGCTCAAATCCTCCAACCCTGGCAACATCCTTGTAAATCGTTTTTGTACCCTTTCAAGTTTCACAACATCCTTCTGAGAGGAGGGAGTCCAGAATTGCACACAATATTCCAAAAGTGGCCTAACCAATGTCCTGTACAGCTGCAACATTATCCCCAACTCTAATACTCAATGCTATGTCCAATAATGGAAAGCCTTCTTCACTATCCTGTCTATCTGCAACTCCACAGATTGGAGATAGTGTCGGATATGGGAGCTGGAAAAGGCTGCAGGGTTGTGGTGGTTGAAAGGTTACAGAGATGGGAAGGGTGTAGTGCGAGGGGGGCTACAGATATAAGGAGGGATGTGGGGACTGGAGAAGGTGACAGATGTAGGGAAGGATGAAGAGGACTACAGAGTTAAGGATTGGAGGTGGTTACAGAAGTAGGGTGGGTGGTAAGGTTGAGAGAATAAGCTCAGTCAAAGTCAAAGGGATAAGAATGATCATATTGAGCTGTTGCTGAGCTGCAAATCAATGAGGGCGAGTGAGCACAGATGGGAATGACATCTGGGATAGAAGACAGACAGGACACTAACAAATTTCTGCCAATTTCGATCAGAAATGGAGAATACACTTCATTATAACATGCCAACAAAGTGTCACAACAACTATGATCCTGAATGATCCAATACATAGGAGACCTCAGATACATTGAAGGCATGTCTTCTATCGGTTTTGTAAAAGTTAGCCTGGTACACCCAACTTAAATGCTCATCAAAGTTGAAATAGGTTTATTTTAACCCCTGGAGGTCTTGCAAACTTTTGCCAGTTTCATGTAACTCACTGTCTTTGCAAAGCTGAACATTGTGAGACAGAAATGTAAGATGTGTGACTTACTGAAAGTGTGTCGCGGGTGTTAGTGTTGGTAACTATTCACGAGTTCAGAGACAAGTTGGCCATTTAAATCCATTTGGCAATAGGTCACATTTTTGGAAGGATTTATTGACTCCTTTATATGTTGGGCTGTGACTAATACTGTCTTTTCTGAAAGTAGCAATCAGAAAACATGATGGAGTGCCTGTTGCTGGAGCTCAGCAGCTCAACAGCTGAGCACCTTGGACTGAGTCCGAATCTCAATGGATTGTCAATGCTTATTTCAGCTTGAAGCCAAAACTGTTGCAACAAACTCCTTTGTTTATCAATTTGACTCGAGAAATTGGTTTGATCAATATGACCAAGCAGGAACCAATTTCTTTTTAATCCTGTTGCACACAGAGGGGGGGAGAACTCAAGTTTGTTAACCAGTGATGTGACTATGCTGCTCCTTTAAGAAGGTTATGTTGTCCTTGGCTTTTTTTTTTAGGGTGGTCATAAAAGAAACAGACTCCAAAAAGCCTAAGTTGAAAGGTTTTAGGGCCAGTTCGATTATAGCTAACAGATACTGCCTCAGAAAGAGACTTTCAATTAAAAAAAAACACTTGTACAATGAAAGGGGAGTGGCCAGTTCTCCCAGCTCAGCTTTTCTTTGGTTTGGTTTGGTTTTAGCACAGTAGTGTTCTGAAGCTGCTGGACCCAAAGAAGCAGGTCCATGCCAATCCTCCCTCTCTCTGACTTCTCTTCTGTAAGACCCTGTGTTTGACTTTACTTTTTTTTGCCAAGGGGTGTTTATGGGGATTGTTGCAAGTATTTGGAACAGCAACATTAAGTTGGGATGATCTGTTGGGTTTTTGGATAGATTACGTTATTCAGTATTCTGTTCTTTTTTGTGCATGTTTCATTCGTTAATATTGTAACTAAATTCTGTTTTCTTTAAAACTAAATAGTTTGACCAGCTGCATCTCACCTGGAATATCCACTGTACTTCTGCTTAAAACAACCGTCAAAGTTAGAATCTGCGCTACTTTCTTAAAATGTTTTGAGGGGAGTCTGGCCTGGTCCATAACAGTGAGTATTGCAATTAAACCTTCAATGATTTCATGTTTGGTACCTTCTACAAAACTGCAAGTCCATCAAGATAGAATGCAATTAATTTCAATTCCAAGATCTTTCGAGATGTAAGCTTTCTTACAGCAATGAAACGTGCTTTGGCCTCACAATATTTTAGACTCTTTAAAAAAATTCTATTCTCTACCTCATTAGAAATTGGAGAAATTGTGTCACTTACAGATTGCTTTTGAAGTAAGCTACAACAACAGTTATACTGTATTATAAACTTGAGAACCAAAGAGCCTCACCCAGTTCTGGAAATGCAACTCTCCTGGAAGAATAGGTATTTTGACACGTGTGGTGAGTATATTTCCACTTATGGCAAAATCTAGAAAAGGGAACATTATTTGAAAATTTCACCCAGAGGGTCATGAATTTTCAGAATGCTTTCTGAAAATCTGCTGGACGCAGGGTCTGCGATTAGTGTTAAGTCGGCCGTAGGAAGTTTCAGATCAAACACAGGGGTGAACAGTTTAGACAGGGATAGGCAGGAATGTGGTTTTGACATAACAATCAGATCAGAGTCAAGAGTAGGGTGCTGGAAAAGCACAGCAAGTCAGGCAGCATCTGAGGAGCAGGAAAATCTACGTTTTAGGCATTAGCCCTTCATCAGCATTGCTCTTTCCTGATGAAGGGTTTATGGTGTCAAGCTTCTTGAGTGTTGTTGGAGCTGAACTCAAGCTGGACTGCTATCTGGAGTACAGTATTAATTGCTTATTTAAGGACTGATGTAAATGTGTTGGAGACAATCCAGAGAAGGTTTACCGGACTAATACCCGGAATTCCCGATGAAAGGCTTTTGCCCGAAACATCGATTTTCCTGCTCCTTGGATGCTGCCTGACCTGCTTTTCCAGCACCCCACTCTCGACTCTGATCTCCAGAATCTGCAGTCCTCACTTTCTCCTGTGACAATCAGATCAACCATTAATGGTAGAGCAGGCTGGAGGGGATGAATAGCCTGCTCCTGCTCCTGGTTAGTATTTTTGCATGCTCACAGACCTGGCTGCCATTTCAATATTGAGGCGATAGCTAGTCTATTAATTATCGCTAGACTATTAATCCAGAGACCCAGGTAATGTCCTGGGGGCCTGGGTTAAATCCTGCTGTGGCAGATGGTGGAATTTGAATTTAATAAAAATCTGGAATTAGGAGTCTAATGGTGACCATGAAACCAATGTCAATTGTTAGGAAAACCCACCTGGATCACTGACGTCCTTTAGGGAAGGAAACTGCCATCCTTACCTGGCCTGGCCTACCTGTGACTCCAGACCCACAGCAATGTGGTTGATACGTAAACTACTGTCCGGGCAATTAGGGATGGGTAATAAATGCTGCCCAGGCTGAGGTACCCTCAACCCATGAATGAATAAAAACAAACTTACTTCCGGTGTACAAGATATTGCCTTCACCCATCGGTTCTGTCTTGTTTTTGATTATAAAGGAACTCCCAAAGATCTTTGGGTGTTTTTGTCTGACCTGCTGTGCCACCTTTACCTGTATTTTTCAGAAACACGCGGCGAGTAACTTATCTCCGTACAGTTAGAGGCTAAAGAACAAAATCCTTCTTAAGCCTCAAATAGACATGTTCGAGTGCTCTCACAAAACCGTGAGCTGGATTGGAAACATTTACATGGATCTCCTGGCTATCAGCTCAGTCCAGATATTCTCTGCATTGCTTAATTCTGTGATTCTGTTCTGTAAGAGACCTAATGCACGTCTCAACCTCTCTCCAACATTCAGGCTGCAAGCGGGCATCAGAACCGCCCCGCATTTGCCACGGGACTATGCCTACATCGGTAAAACTATAGGAATTCATTTTGTGTTTTAAACGGCAGCCGCAGCTTAAACCTACAGAACTCAGCAGCTGCCGGTCCGCCCACGTGACCGGGAGATGGGAGCCAGAGGACAGATCAAATCCACACTAGGCCAGACACTAACCATGACTCATAGACCGAAACTCCGGAGCTAATTAATATGGAAACCCATCTCCTAATCGAATCAAGAGACTGACTGAAACACACCCATATTCATCAATACAGAACCATCCTGACACAAAGGACAGGCATCCACCAGACAGGAACGAACAGACTAATACACACCAGCACCCCAAGGGAACAAAGGGGGGTGCTAGCCCCCAGCCCTCACAGAGAGAGACAAGCAGATAGCACCCGAACCCGTTTAGATAATCCAATGAGCACCCTATTGTGTGTACGCTGCAACTCTCCTGGGACGGCAGGAAACCCACCATTTGCACATACTCCAGCGATGATGGGGAACTATCATCCCATTCATACTCAAAATCCTCACATCCTGACAAAGAAAGGCATATGATGTGTAGCAGCGCGCGGGAACAGCAGACCAGCCGAGATTCGGACCTCGGTTGGTCTCCACCGGTGTTACTGTATCAATAAACGTTACCGATTGTTGAACCGCACTCTGGGCTCGGACTGATATCATTTCATCTGCGCTAACAAGGCCAAACTTGATCTCTCAACCAAAATTGCTGGTGTGGGAGTTTGCTGTGCACAAATTAGCTACCGTGCTTCTGACATTCGAAGTAGTTACACTGCCAAATCACTTCATTGGTTGTTAAGCATTTTGGAGCATCATGAGAGTGCGATAGTCAACATACAAATGCAAATCTTTCTGTCTTCATTCCTTTGCTGTGGAGCACTCAGCCACTTATGGTTCCTTTCAAGGAGCAGGGCTGGCGATTAGTAATGTCCTTCATGCTGTGCATCCTGAAATTCAATTCTGCTGCAAGAGATTAAATGTACCCCTCACGTTGCTAAAAATAGAACCGCACAAGGTTTGATTTCTGCTAAGTAGAAAGATATTAGCTCAGAACACAAGTCTGAAGTACTCACTTTGAAACATGAACAAAATAAAAATTGCTGGTCAGCCAGCTTATAACATCTGTTCAGTTTGTCAGCATTATTCTCTCAGACCACTGCTGGCAGAGAATTTCCACCTGTCTCCAATAAGGTATATTGATTCTAAATCTCCTCATTCATCAGAAAAGAGTAACATGGGGCTCTTGCATTTGTTTCAGCATTTTGCAGTATTGGGTATTCTTCTATATTTGTAATCAATCAATGAACTGTGGATGCTGGACATCTGAAACAAAAATAGATATTGTTGGATAAAACTATGATTTCTCTCCACAGATGCTGTCTGACTTGCTGAGTTTTGCCAGTAATATCTGTTTTTATTTGTTCCATATTTAGTTTGGTCACTTGCCAACAAGAATGAAAGAAACAAAAAAAAATTAGATTTGTGGTTGGATAGCACCAAAGCCTGTACTAACTGGGGTTCCACTCCTGTACTAACTGGGTTCCACTCCTGTACT
>NC_057747.1:25948375-25981364 GCF_004010195.1 Chiloscyllium plagiosum
TTCCCTCTCACCTTAAACCTATGCCCTGTAGTCTTGGACTCCCCCACCAGTACAGTCACATTTCTGTACCACAGGCATTGCTGAGGTTTGTTTTACTGTTACAATGGACATGCACATGCAATGAAAAACACACACACAAGCAACTTCATTTGCAGCCTGACTCAGCTTAATTGGCTCGATTGCCTGGTTTGACAGAGCAATCACTTGTACACTGGATGACCCGACTAACTATCTCAATTACTGTTAAATTCACAAGGGAACGACACTCATTGTCTCTGATCCTGAAGAGTCTTGCTGCATTTACTTAATAATACATGAAAATAAAGTGAGCTGTTGAATATTTAGTAAGGATGACTTCAATAACGGTGATGATTATGTTGAAACAATATCTCTTTGCAACTGTAGTTGCTATTTTACTACGGTAAAATCTGCAGTGTCATTTCAATTGGCATAATTTGTTTTCAATTGAATTACGATGCCAATTGTGCCAGTTCAGTGTAAAATCTGACAATGCATTCACATCAGTGAATACCTGTTATGGAGTATATTCTTAAACCTTTAAGGGATTTTATGTATTCTTAACACTGTGCTTTAGTCACCCCTAGTATTCTTAGAAATATTTGTTGCCTCAAGATTTGGGTTGAATCTAGGCACAGATCAGACTGGAACTGTGTGACCTTTCTCCACATACACTGGATCCAGTGTCGAACTTCAATCCCAAATTCAAATTCTTCACAGCTGAATGGACAGGTTAATGTCTAAATGCCTGAATTCCGACCTAGGGCTATTGTGCAGCAATATGGGTGCTCTCAGCGTGGGACTGTGCAGTAATGTGGGTGATGTCAGTGTGGAGCTGTGCAGTAAAGTGGGTGCTGTCAGTGTGGAGCTGTTGTGGAGCTGTGCAGTAAAGTGGGTGCTGTCAGTGTGGAGCTGTGCAGCAAAGTAGGTGCTATCAGTGTGGAGCTATGCAGTAATGTGGATGCTGTCAGTGTGGGACTGTGCAGGAATGTGGGTGCTGTCAGTGTGGAGCTGTGCAGGAATGTGGGTGCTGTCAGTGTGGGGCTGTGCAGCAAAGTAGGTGCTATCAGTGTGGAGCTATGCAGTAATGTGGATGCTGTCAGTGTGGGAGTGTGCAGTAATGTGGGTGATGTCAGTGTGGAGCTGTGCAGTAAAGTGGGTGCTGTCAGTGTGGAGCTGTGCAGCAATGTGTGTGCTCTCAGCGTGGAGCTGTGCAGTAATATGGGTGCTGTCAGTGTGGGGCTGTGCAGCAATGTGTGTGCTGTCAGTGTGCAGCTGTGAAGTAATGTGGGTGCTGTCAGCGTGGAGCTGTGCAGTAATGTGGGTGCTGTCAGTGTGGAGCTGTGCAGTAATATGGATGCTGTCAGTGTGGAGCTGTGCAGCAATGTGTGTGCTGTCAGTGTGCAGCTGTGAAGTAATGTGGGTGCTGTCAGTGTGCAGCTGTGCAGTAATGTGGGTGCTGTCAGCGTGGAGCTGTGTAGAAATGTGGGTGCAGTCAGTGTGGAGCTGTGCAGTAATGCGGGTGCTGGCAGTGTTACGCTGTGCAGTAATGCGGGTGCTGTCATGGTGGAGCTGTGCAGCAAAGTGGATGCAGTCAGTGTGGAACTGTGCAGCAATGTGTGTGCTGTCAGTGTGGAGCTGTTCAGCAATGTAGGTGCTGTCAGTGTGGAGCTATGCAGCAATGTGTGTGCTTTTAGTGTGGCCCTGTGCAGCAATGTGTGTGCTGTCAGTGTGGAGCTGTGCAGCAATGTGTGTGCTGTCAGTGTGGAGCTATGCAGTAATGTGCGTGCTGGCTGTGTGGAGCTGTGCAGTAAGGTGGGTGCTGTCAATGTGGAACTTTACAGCAATGTGGGTGGTGTCAGTCTGGAACTGTGCAGCAGTGAGGGTGCTGTCAGTCTGGAACTGTACGGCAATGTGGGAGCTGTTAGTGTGGAGCTGTGCAGTAATGTGGGTGCTGTCAGTCTGGAACTGTACGGCAATGTGGGAGCTGTTAGTGTGGAGCTGTGCAGTAATGTGGGTGCTGTCAGTGTGCGGCTGTGCAGCAAAGTCGGTGTAGTCAGTGTGGAGCTGTGCAGTAATGTGGGTGCTGTCAGTGTGGAGCTGTGCAGTAATGTGGGTGTAGTTACTGTGGAGCTTTGCAGCATAGTTCCTGACATTTGCCCTGTACATGGTAGACGGGGGGTGGGGGTAATAGATTGGCAGCATCCTGGAGCTCCTGCCAGTTGGGATGTTTCATGTAGGTTCTTCCTCCCCTCCCAGGGCCATCAGAGAGGGCTGTCCCGAACCTGGTCTGCGGTTACCACCCAGGTCAGTGCAGTGTGCGTATCGGGAGGAATATGCAGCGCTGTAGGATGGAGGTCACTGTCCATCTACCCTTCCCCAGTGTACGTAGCCCCATCTTATTTCTAATACCTCACAATTATCGAGTCATAGAGATGTGCAGCATGCAGTCAAACTCTTCGGTCCAACTCATCCATGCCAACCAGATATCCAAAATGTTTCTACTTCCTTTTCCCCGCACTTGGCCCGTATCCCTCTAAATCCTTCCTATTCATATACCCATCCAGACGCCTTTGCTATTGCAGAGCCCACTTCCCCACGATGTTTGTTCTCTACCATTCTCACTATTGCCTGGAACATCTTCCCTACTTGCTTTCACCCACCCCAGTCGCCTGGCACCACTCACCCTGCATGCCATCTACACTGCCTACGCTCTCACTCAGGACACCTCCCCAGCTGCACCAAGACCAACAACTGTGCTCCACTTTTATCTTTGTTCATACCTGCCTCTCTCTCTGGGTTCAGGAGAGGAGCTGCCCACATTAGGGCAGAACGAAGTAGGTGGGGTTGCTCATCATTCAGTCCCTCATCCATCACGGGAGACCATCCTGACTCTGACCATCCTGAGTACTGACTATGCCCAAGCCTCTGGACTTGGATCACATGTTGCCCCTGAATTGCTGTATTGGGACCCCCCAGAGTGAAGTTTGTTTCTTGGTTTTGTGTCTGCATTAAATGGCATGGCATCTCTGGCTGAGGGGACAAATCAGTAAAAGGCGAGACAGGGGTGCTGTGAGATACAGCCTGGTCTAATCCCTGAGCTGGGGGTGTGTGGCAGGGTGGGCGTGGGGTGGGGGGTGTCCCTGATCACACAGTGTCCTTGCTGCAGTGCTACAATGAGAGTTACCGGGGCAGCCTGAGGAACAGCCAGCTTTGAAGGGCAGAGTGAGATGTGCCATGTAACTAATGATAGGCTGGACACATTGGATGCCCGTATCTGTGGAAATGGGATCTGTTTGGCCAGTGCCCATGGAGTGAGTGTGTGTGTAGCCACAGCGGGTTCCCCATGACCACATCCTGCTGGGACACTGGTGAAATGGGTGCTGTCTGATCCACTCCCCGGTGGGTCAGTGCTGGAGTGGGTTCAGTGTGATCCACTCTGTGGTGGGACAGTGCAGGAGTGGGTTCAGTGTGATCCACTCTGTGGTGGGACAGTGCTGGAGTGGGTTCAGTGTGATCCACTCTGTGGTGGGACAGTGCTGGAGTGGGTTCAGTGTGATCTACTCCATGGTGGGACAGTGCTGGAGTGGGTTCAGTGTGATCCACTCTGTGGTGGGACAGTGCTGGAGTGGGTTCAGTGTGATCCACTCTGTGGTGGGACAGTGCTGGGGTGGGTTCAGTGTGATCCACTCCCCGGTGGGATAGTGCTGGAGTGGGTTCAGTGTGATCCACTCTGTGGTGGGACAGTGCTGGAGTGGGTTCAGTGTGATCCACTCTGTGGTGGGCCAGTGCTGGAGTGGGTTCAGTGTGATCCACTCCGTGGTGGGACAGTGCTTGAGTGGGTTCAGTGTGATCCACTCCCCGGTGGGATAGTGCTGGAGTGGGTTCAGTGTGATCCAGTCCCCGATGGGAGAGTGCTGGAGTGGGTTCAGTGTGATCCACTCCCCGGTGGGACAGTGCTGGAGTGGGTTCAGTGTGATCCACTCTGTGGTGGGACAGTGCTGGAGTGGGTTCAGTGTGATCCACTCCGTGGTGGGCCAGTGCCGGAGTGGGTTCAGTGTGATCTACTCTGTGGTGGGCCAGTGCTGGAGTGGGTTCAGTGTGATCCACTCTGTGGCGGGCCAGTGCTGGAGTGGGTTCAGTGTGATCCACTCCGTGGTGGGACAGTGCTGGAGTGGGTTCAGTGTGATCCACTCCGTGGTGGGACAGTGCTGGAGGGGGTTCAGTGTGATCCAGTCTGTGGTGGGACAGTGCTGGAGTGGGTTCAGTGTAATCTACTCTGTGGTGGGCCAGTGCTGGAGTGGGTTCAGTGTGATCCACTCTGTGGTGGGCCAGTGCTGGAGTGGGTTCATTGTGATCCACTCTGTGGTGGGACAGTGCTGGAGTGGGTTCAGTGTGATCCACTCTGTGGTGGGACAGTGCTGGAGTGGGTTCAGTGTGATCCACTCTGTGGTGGGCCAGTGCTGGAGTGGGTTCAGTGTGATCCACTCTGTGGTGGGACAGTGCTGGAGTGGGTTCAGTGTGATCCACTCTGTGGTGGGACAGTGCTGGAGTGTGTTCAGTGTGATCCACTCTGTGGTGGGACAGTGCTGGAGTGGGTTCCCTGTGGTGGGCCAGAGGGGGAGCTGTTACTCCACGTGTGGGGGCGTTTATGAAGTGGTTGGATGGGAGAACAGTTTTCCATTTCATTGTTTGCTTGGCAATATCAAGATAAACTCATCATTAGTTGGTTTTATTGAGATTTTAATCAGAGTCAAGCCCAGTGTTTACTCAGTTAATCATTAACCAGCTTTGGTGAACTGTGCAAAAGTTGAGGGGTGGTGATGGCAATGTCACTGGATGAAATAAAGTCAGAGATCCTGACTAATGTTCTGCAGTAATGTCTTCAAGTCTCACCACCACAGCTGGTGAAATTTAATCTGAATTAAATAAATTGAAAGCTAGGCTTCATTATAGTGAAAATACCATTAATTTTGTGAAAAGAGAATCAGATTTACTAATGTGCTTTATGGAATGAAATCTGCTGACTTTGTCTGGTCTGACCCTGTATGTGAATGACATTGAATCCCTGTTTGAGGATCCCTGTCTAAGGCACCTCTGGACCAGTTGGGACTTGAAGCTGGGATTCCTGGAGCAGGAATATGAACAGTTGCACTGTGCAGAAGAGCCACTCTGCTTCTGTCTGTCAGCCATAGCAGGATGGTCAACTCTCAACTCTCCCCAGGTGATTGGGAATGGGCAACAAATGCTGGCCTTGCCACACAATGCCCATATCCCATGGAACAACAAATCTCAAAATGTTGTACATTCACCAGTGCTCACTTGCTCGGTCATACTGAGAATCAGAAAGGGCGTCTGACTAAAACACTCAGACAATCCTGAGCCCTGCGATTCCTGTTTGCAGCTTTTGATGTGGTATCTTATGTCTTTGACTTGTTCAGCTACTCTGAGCTGACGAGAAGGAAGAGGACTCTGTGAGGAAATTGCATTTAGCTATTGATTTGTAAAGCGGAGAAATAATATGTTATTTACATCAAAAAAAATTGAATACGAATAGAAAAGCGTGAGCACAAATGTAAGGTACTTGGACATAAAAATATTTAATTAATGTGGAGTCCTTTATTTTATCTGGATTGAAGCAGTCGAGAGTCACAATAGTCAGTTCTGAATGAGAATCTATGTCAGAACAGTCATCCCTTGGTACTTGAGTCGCAGAAACATCTCTAGAGAATTCATTACTGCTTCAAAAATATTTATTTCAGAGAATTTGCTTCTAGCAGGTTTGTGCTACTGAAGCTATGAATATTCAGTGTGAGTGACTGTGTCCTGTCTGGTCTGATTGTTATTATTTGGGAGTCTGCCTTGGCACCACATTTTGTTCACAAGAAAAAGCAGGTTAACTGTTTAATGAATTGCTCAAGGTTCATTTTTAATTAAAATGGCTAAGTGAATATTGACTTCAATCTTAATTTTAAATATTTGGATGCTCAGGAATTGGACAGGAAAGTGGACTTGAGGGAGAAGTTTGAAGGGCTGAATGGCCTCCCTATTTTTCTGAACGATTGCTTGTTTTTGAGGTTGATGGCACTGAAGTTGAACTGACTGGCCATCTCTATGTTCCCTGTGAAGGCAGTGTTCAGGATTCTCTTCATGCTAACATATAGGTTCAACTGGCAGTTAGAAAGGCAAATGCAATGTTAGCATTTGTTTCAAGAGGGCTAGTAGAATATAAGAGCTGGGATGTACTGCTGACGTTGGGATTCTTCAACTATGACCTTCACAGCACATCAGCCTCGAATCCAGGACAGTATACGCAAGTACCTCAGCTCACTGGTGCACCTTCTCTCACAAGCACACACTGACCGGGGTTGAACTGGCTTTTAACTCCTGTCATTGTGTATTTTTGAAAGGGAAAGACTCAAAACATGCCTCTCACCCTGACTGCTGTCTTTCCTCTCATTATCTTCATAACCTGAAATAATTCCCAGGGAATTACAGTTCAGTTTATGATGCATTCTAACCCCTTTTAAGTCTATCGCTTTGAAGTTTTCTTGAAATCTGATCAGGTGTGACATTCAAGGATCTCTCTATGTCCAGACAGCGACTGAATGTATATTCACAGTCATTTATTTTGTATCAGTGCTCTTTAAAAAAAACACATTGAATTTAAAGTTTGACATGTTCATCGGTGATTTATGATCCATGGTCTTGATACTAGACATCTTACCTCTTTGACCAGATTTGGTCATCTGATCAAAAATCTCTTTATGTGATTCAGCCCTTATTTTCTTTTATGGTGTTCTCAGGATGCCTCCTTGGTCTGTTTAATTGCAGAAAAGGAGCTATATAAATTAACGTTACTGTTGTTATTGAGGTCTTGCAATTTTTCCGTGATTGTTTGTGAGCAAGCGACAATATTGTCAGCTTGAAGTTGCATCACTTAGATTTTTAAAACAAACCCTGGTATTTTAGAAAAGAATCTAATGAAAAATGAATAAATAACATAGGGCATAAAGAGCTAAGAATCTTCTCTTTAGACCCAGGCTACGAACCATTGTGATCCAATCCAAAGAGGAAAGATCATTAAATAATTTACAGAGCTCTAAATGGAGATGGCAGTGGGTTTATAATTTAACCTTCCTGAAAGTTTAATCTCTGTGTAATTAACTCCCTTAGGAATTGTAAATGTTAAGAAGTCATAACAATATAAATTTTATATGGTAGACTGCATTACAACAGCGACTATCCTTGAAAAGTACTACATTGGCTGAAACACACTGTGGAACAACCTGGGGTTCATGAAAAGTGTAATTCTGGGATCTTTTCTTGAGGCTGTGGACTCGACGGACAGAATGGCCTTAGATTTTCATGTCATGCAATTTTCAGCAAGCACTTTGCTCCTTTACCAAGCCAAGTTTGAGATGACCTTACATTTCTTCTTTTCCTGAAAAACAGACGGGACAAATCTGGGGAAATGGATCCCTCAGAGGCTGCTCAGTTTGCATTCTAAAGCAAACAGACTGTGCTCACTAAATGAGCATATTAAAGGCCAGCTTTATCGATAGAAAACATCAGAATAACTGGAGCTGGCTATAGATTGCTCAACGTATTCATAGTGGTTGTAAATGCTTGTCCAATTGCGACTTTAAATCAATACCAGGGATTATTTCATTTTGTTTTAATCAAAGTGTGATGTCTGGAGTGTGATGTTTGCAGATTAGACCTATTTGTCAGTCTTATTGTGTCACTTGTTTCAGAAAGCCACAATGAGTCTTTGAGTCATACAGCACAGAAACAGACTCTTCGGTCTAACCAATCCACACCGACCATGTTCCCACTTGCCTGCACTTGGCTCATATCCCTCCAAAACCTTTCTAATCATGAACTTACCTAAATGCCTTTTTAATGTTGCAACTGTTCCCACATCCACCACTTCCTCTGACAGTTCATTCCACATACAAACCACACTCTGTGTAAAAACATTGCCCCGCATAATCTTTTTAAATCTTTCTCCTCTCACCTTAAAAATATACTCCCTAGTTTTGAACTCCCCCACCCTAGAAAAAAGACCCTTCTCATTCACATTATGCATGCCCCTCATGATTTTACAAATCTCTGCAAAGTTACCACTCCATCTTTTACAGTCCTGTGAAGAAGTCCCAGCCTTTCTAGCCTATTTTAATGCCTCAAACCCTCCATCGCCAGCAACTTCCTGGTGAATATTTTCTGAACCCTCTCCAGTTTAATATCCTTCCTGTAGCAGGGCAACCAGAATTGGACACTGTTCCAGAAGACACCTCACCAACATCCTGTACAACCTCAACATAACGTCCCAACTCCTGTACACAAAGGTCTGAGCAATGGAAACAAGTGAGCCAAATGCCTTCTTAATCAACTTGTCTACTTGTGATGCAACTTTTAAAGAATTATGTACCTGAATCCCTAGATCTGTCTGTTCTACAACACTATCCAAGTCTCTACCATTAATTGTGTAAGTTCTGCCCTTGTTTGTTTGATCAAAATGAGGTACCTCACATTTATCCAAATTAAACTCCATCTGCCACTCCTCAGTCTACTAACTGAAATGATCAAGATCTCTTTGCAATCTTAGATAATCTTCTTCACTGTCCACTATCCCACTAATTTTGGTGTCATCTGCAAACTTACTAATCATGGCTTCCTATATTCTCATCCAAGTCATTTATATAAATGTCAAACCAAAGTTGACCTAATACTGACCCCTGTGGAACATGCGATAAAAAGAATAAAACTGCAGATTCTATTTTTGTTTGAGTAAGCTGCAATGCGTTATTAAATTGCAGCACACGGGAGGGATGAATCTTCATCAAAAAGTGACAGCAGAGTACCCTGGCTCAAAGTGCAAGCACTTTCAGATAAACCCCCACCCAATGGGCTGCACTCAGCCTTGTTCTAATAACAGCACAGCATGATCCCACAGCAGCTACAGACCAGATGATGATTTCTTTGGAAGGATATTCAATGCAATCCTCAATTGCAAGCAATTTTCTTGCTTGCTTTAGATAAAATATGAATGAAGCTAATGTGATGCTACAAAGGTAGCTCAGAGGGATCAATGTTTGTTGTAATGTGTTGGCTGTGGGTCAGTGGGTAGTGAATTATTTCCAGGCTCAATGGGCCTGGGTTCAAGTCAGGTGCCTATTTTCTAGTATGTTTTTCTTACCAAGGGCTCTTGAGATTTTATCAAAGGCCACTGCTTGTTTGCCAGGGTTCCTTTTATTTATTTTCACTAACTTCTTTTATTATATAATGCAGTCATGTAGTGACAGCGCCTTCTGTATTTGTGTTGATAAATGTGATATTTGGACTCAGATACAGAATTGGAAGAATTCATCAATACCCTCAATAATCAACAACCCTCCATTAAACATTAAGCCACAAGACACAAGAAAAGCATCAATTTCCTCGACATCATAGTTTTTAAGTTATTGCAAGACAGTAGAAACAAGTGAGCAAAATATCTTTGAAAAACTTCTGACACACGTCTACATGCAAACAGCCATCATATTAAATATGCTGTTGCTGAATTGGTAAGGTCACAGCTAAATTGTTGCGTCTTTATCTCTATCACAGCCACTCCAAGGTGTTTGAAAGCTTTGAGATGCAATAATACATAAGTATAAATCTTTATTAAATAAACTTGTTCAATATGGGGGAGGGGTGGGGGGGGGAGAGGCTGAATTTCAAAGATTCACAATTCTCTCTGAGTGAAGAAATCTCTCCTCATCTCAGTCCTCAATCAGTTGCTAACTTTGAGACTCCGTGCTCCAATTCAAGACTCTGCGAGATTTCTATGATTCTGCACTCTTCCCATATCTTACAGCTGAAGGCCCTTTGGTTTGAAGAGTGAAGGGAATCTCAGTGTAGCTGCTTCACTGACAATCATCTTTCAAATGTAGTCACTGGTGCAATGTGGTAGCTAATTTCAGCACAGCATGATCCCGCACTCTATAATAATGTAATGTGTTTTAAAAATGATGGTCTGGGAGAGAAATATTGGGCAGAGCATATGGAATGGTGTCTTTGAAACGTGTACTGTGTTTGTTTTATATTTCACCTGAGAGTCAGCGTAACTGAGATGCAAGGAGAAAGTGAGGTCTGCCGATGCTGGAGATCAGAGTCGAGAGTGTGGCGCTGGAAAAGCACAGCAGGTCAGGCAGCATCCAAGGAGCAGGAGAGTTGACGTTTCGGGCGTAGGCTCTTCATCAGGAATCAGTTTATGCCTGAAACGTCGATTCTTCTGCTCCTCAGATGCTGCCTGACTTGCTGTGCTTTTCCAGCACCATACTCTCGATCCTGATATTTGAGATGGACCCCGTCCCTACCCTGAGGGACTCCTGCAAGGGTCTGGACCATTATCCCATTTTCTACCAGTCACAACCCTGGATCACTGTAGAGGCTTAAACCAAGCTTGAGAAAAAGATTTGGACTAATGTGTGAAAAGATTACACTGACACAGAGGAAATTATATTAGACTTGAGTGTCTTGTGCGTTGCTAATTGGCAATGCTGCAAATCTAATAAAATATTTAAAATGTCTAATAAGCCTCTGAAGAAAAGGAAATGTTTTATTCCTGGAGCAACTTTTAAATAAATGACCTCAAGAAGCTGCATAGTCCCTGTGCTATTTAAAATGTTGATGAATAAGGTTAATTGTTAATATTTTTAGGGATCTGTAACCATGGAACTCAAGGCAAACACAAAGTAAATTAATAGGACAGAATGTTGCTTCAGGGTAAAATCATCAGATGAGTTTAGAAAATATAAAAATTATGTAAAACCAGTAGTTTAACTATTTGTAGGCTGAGTACACAGAAGATGTTTTTTTAATATCTGTCATAGCTTTGCAGACTTGAGGCAAAGAGGGCAATTAAATTGCACATTCTTGCAAAATGGTCTTCAGATTGTGCTTATGCAAAAACATTTATAGTATTTATCTCAGAGTCAGAAATCTGTCTGTTGAATTCCCTTTCTGAGACTTGGACAAAACAGTCCAGGCTTCCATTTCAGAGCAGTATGGAGGGATTGAGATCTGTGAACCACACCTGAAGAAGATGAACCATCCCTAAGCACTGATTTATCCGAATGGCCCCTGCATCCCAAAGCTTTAGCCATGAGGAATATTTAAAAAGAAATTCCCTGGTGGTATGCAGCCATTGCTGGCTGGGCCAGCATTTATTGCCCGCTCCTAGTTTCCCTTGAGAAGATGGTGATGAGCTGCTTCCTTGATCCACTGCAGTCCACATGCAGTCTGTAGGTAGACCCACAATGCCCTAGGAAGGAAATTCCAGCATTTTGACCGAATGATGGTAAAGGAATGGAAATATATTTCCAAGTCAGGACAATGAGTGGATTGGAGGGGAGCGTGCAAGTGATGGTGCTCCCTTGCATCTTTTTATTCACTCACAGGATGAGGGCATCATTGACCAGTACAGTATTTGTTGCTCAGTTAAGGGTCTGGAGTCATGTAGACCAGGCCAGGTAAATATGGCAATTTCTTTCCCTGAAGGGCATTAATGAGCCAGATGTGTTCTTCCCAAAAATCATGATCATTGTTAATATTAGATTGAATTCAAATTCCACTATTTGCCATGGTGGGATTTGAACCCAGGTCCTCAGAACATTATCTGGGTCTCTAGATTATCAGTTCAATAATAATACCACTAGGCCATTGCCTCCCCGATGCTGGTCTTGTCCTTCTTGATGGAAGTGGTTGAGGGTTTGGAAAGTGCTCTCTTGGTGAACTTCTGCAGTGCATCTTGTAAATAGTACACATTGCTGCTACTGAGCGTCGGTAGTGGAGGCAGTGGGTGCTTGTGGGTGTGGTACCAATCAATCCGGCTGCTTTGTCCTGGATGGTTTCAAGCTTCTTTAGTGTTTTGGGGGCTGCACCTATCCAGGCAAGTCAGGAGTAGTACATCACACTCCTGACTTGTGCTGTTTAGATGATGGGAAGGCTTTGGGGAAAGAGGAGGTAAATTACTCACGGCAGTATTCCGAGCCTCTGACCTGCTCTTGTACCCACTGTGTTTATGTGGCAAGTCCAGTTGCATTTCTAATTGAATTGAATTGAATTGAATTGAATTTATTGTCAAGTGTACCAAGGCAGAGTGAAAAGCTTTGTCTTGCGAACAATACAGGCAGATCACAGAGTTAAGTAGCATGGATAGTAAATAATAGGTAAACAGCAGCAAAAACAAAAACCCAGGTACGGGCGAATGTTAAGAGTTTGTGAGTCCATTCAGTATTCTAACAACAGTAGAGTAGAAACTGTTTTGAAACCAGCTGGAGCGTGTGTTCAGGCTTCTGTACCTTCTCCCCGATGGTAGAGGTTGTAGAAAAACATTGCCAGGATGGGATGGATCTTTGAGAATGCTGGTAGCCTTTCCTTGACAGCAGGCCTGCTAGATGGATTCTATAGATGGGAGGTTGGCCTTTGTGATTGTCTGGGCCGAGTTCACCACTTTCTGTAACTGTCTCTGATCTTGAATGATACAGTTGCCGTACCAGGTGGTGATACATTCAGACAGAATGCTCTTGATGGCGCATCTATAAAAGTTGGCAAGGGTATTCACCGTCATGCCAAATTTCCTCAGAAGAAGAGACGTTGTTGGGCCTTTGTAACCAGTGCGTCCACATGAAGAGTCCAAGAAAGCTTGTTGTGGATGACCACTCCCAGGAGCTTGACACTCTCCACTCGTTCCACCTCCGTGCTGTTAATGTACAGGGGGGCATGAGTAACATCCCGTCGAAAGTCAATATTGAGTTCTTTGGTTTTGCTGGCATTGGGAGCTGGGTTGTTCTCAGTGCATCATTTTTCCAGGTCTTCACCTCCAGTTCGTAGTCTGTTTCATCGCCATCTGAGATTCGACCGACTATGGTGGTGTTATCCGCGAATTTGTAAATGGCATTAGCCTGGTATTTGGCGACGCAGTCATAGGTATACAGTGAGTACAGTAGGGGGCTGAGTATGCACCCCTGGGGGGCTGCAGTGTTGAGTGTTAGTGAGGATGAAATATTGTCCCCAATCTTCACTGATTGTGGCCTGTGGGTCAGGAAACTGAGGATCCAATTGCGGAGAGTGGGGCTTAGTCCTAGATCATTAAGTTTAATAATATTCTCGAGGGGATAATACTGATGAAGGCTGAACTGTAGTCAATGAGTAGGATGCTTACGTAGCTGTTCTTGGTGTCAAGATGTTCTAGGGAGGAGTGATGGGCAAGTGATATGGCATCTGATGTGGATCTGTTAGTCCGATAAACAAATTAGAGTGGGTCAAGAGTAGTGGGGAGCTTGGAGTTGATTAATCAATGGCAACCATCAGGATGTTGGTAGTGGGGGATTCAGTGATGATAACACCATTGAATGTGGAGAGGCAATGGTCGCATTGTCTCTTATCGGAGATGGTCATTTCCTGGCATTTGTAGGGTATGAATGTTATTTGCTACTTGTCAGCTGAAGCCTGGATATTGCCCAGATCTTGTTGCAGATGTT
This sequence comes from Chiloscyllium plagiosum, assembly GCF_004010195.1. NCBI lineage: Eukaryota > Metazoa > Chordata > Chondrichthyes > Orectolobiformes > Hemiscylliidae > Chiloscyllium > Chiloscyllium plagiosum. The sequence continues at coordinate 25,961,926 of NC_057747.1, forward strand.
GCAGGTCTGGTCCAGCTGATAAATAAACAAGTTCTGAGCTCTACTTTAATTCATTCATGAGACGTGCGTGTGGCTGGCTGGACCATCATTTATTGGTCAAGCCTTGTTGCCCTGGAAAAAAGTGGTGGTGAGATTCCTTCTTCAACCATTGCAGTCTGTTTAGTGGAGGGGAATCCACAGTCCTGTTACAGAGAGAGTTCCAGAGTTTGACCCAATGACACTGAAGGAATGTCAATGTATTTGCAAGACAAGATGGGGTGAGTGGCTTGTAGGGGACCTTCCAGGTGTGGGTGTTCCCATGTATCTGCTGCCCAGATGAAAATGGTCATGGGTTTGAAAGGTAATGTTTAAGGATCTTTGGTGAATTACAACATGCAGTGCACCTTGTATATGGTAGGCTCTGATGCCACTGAGGGTCTATGTTGGAAGAGATGAATGTTTGTGAATGTGGTGCCAATCCACAATGGTGGAAAGATTTTGGAGAGTCACAAGGTATATTATGTCCTGCAGGATACCTAGTCCTGACTTGGTCTTGTAGCCACAGTATATGGCTGATTCAGTTCAGTTTCTGATCAATGTTAACCTGTGTTCTGAAGAAGAATCATATTTAATTCAAAGAAAATGTTTCTTTTATGCAATGTGAGCATCATTTGCATGGTTGGTTTTTGTTGTTTATCCCCAAATGCCCCTTGAATTGGTTGATTTGCCAGACCACTTGCAAGGGCAATTAAGAGTCAAACCACATTGGAATGGGTCTGGAGTCACATGTAGACTGAACTATTTCAGGATGGTAGATTCCTTTCTTGAAAAGATTTAAGGAAATCGGATGGGTTTTTACAACAATTGATTACAGCTTCATTATCACCATCACTGATACAAGCTTTCACTTCTAGATTTATTAATGTAATTTAGATTTTATCAGCTACCATGACAGGACTTGAACCTGTCCTCCCATAATATTAACACCAGTCCCTGGATTACTAGTTTAACAAAGTCACCACTACATCACCAGCTTCCCCATAAGCCAAGGATTGATTTTAGCTTGGAAAGTCCAGGGATTGAAAGTTTTAGGGCAGTTTAGAGGATCAGAATGAATTACAGACTCTATAATATCTGCAATTCTCGAGTCTCAGAAAGGAGTACAGAACAGTTCAGGGAAAGTATAGTTATCTCAATGCAGATATTTAGTTTGTGCAGTTTCTAAACCAGGACTTCTACTCTACTTCAATGCCAGCAACTTGCAGCATGGGTTGGTATCTGGGACTTTGATGTTGTGGCCATTTCGGAGACATGAATAGAGCAGGGACAGGAATGGTTGTTGCAGGTTCCATGGTTTAGATGTTTCAGTAAGAACAGGGAAGGTGGTAAAAGAGGGGGAGGTGTGGCATTGTTAGTCAAGGACAGTATTACAGTGGCAGAAAGGACATTTGAGGACTCCTCTACTGAGGTAGTATGGGCTGAGGTTAGAAACAGGAAAGGAAAGGTCACCCTGTTGGGAGTTTTCTATAGGCCTCCGAATAGTTCCAGAAATGTAGAGGAAATGATAATGAAAATAATTCTGGATAAGAGTGAGAGTAACAGGTTAGTTGTTATGGGGCTTTAACTTTCCAAATATTGACTGGAAATACTATAGTTTGAGTACTTTAGATGGGTCAGTTTTTGTCCAATATGTGCAAGAGCATTTCCTGACTTAGTGTGTAGGCAGGTCAACATGAGGTGAGGCCATATTGGATTTGGTACTGGTTGATGTGCAGATTAGGTGTTAGATTTGGAGGTCAGTGAGCACTTTGGTGATAGTGATCACAATTTGGTTATGTTTACATTTGTGATGGACAGGGATAGGTACATACCTCAGTGCAAGAGTTATTGCTGGAGGAAAGGCAATAATGATGCGATTAGACCAGATTTAGGATGGACAGGATGGGGAAGGATACTGCAGGGGATGGGCACATTTGAAATGTGAGGCTTATTCAAGGAACAGATATAGCGTGTCCTTGATAAGTATGTACCTGTCAGGCAGGGCGGAAATGGATGAACAAGGGAGTCATGGTTTAATAAAGAAGTTGAGTCTTTTGTCAAGAGGAAGAAGAAGGCTAATGTTAGGATGAGATGTGAAGACTCAGTTCGGGTGCTTGAGAGAAATGAGTTAGCCAGGAAAGACCTTAAGAGAGAGTTAAGAAGAGCCAGGAGAGGACATGAGATGTCATTGGCAGAAAGGATCAGGAAGATCCCTGAAACTTTCTGTAGGTATATCAGGAATAAAAGAATGATGAGAGTAAGATTAGGGCCAATCAAGGACAGTAGTGGGGAGTTATGCGTGGAGTCCGAAGAGATAGGAAAGGCGCTAAATGAATATTTTTCGTCAGTATTCACACTGGAAAAAGATAATGTCGAGTAGAATACTGAGATATAGCTTACTAGACTGGATGGGATTGAGGTTCACAAGGAGGAGGTGTTAGCAATCCTGGAAAATGTGAAAATAGATAAGTCCCCTGGGCTGAATGGGATTTATTCTAGGATTCTCTGGGAAGCCAGGGAGGAGATTGCCAAGCCTTTGGCTTTGATCTTTATGTCATAATTGTCTACAGGAATAGTACCAGAAGACTGGAGGATAGCAAATGTTGTCCCCTTGTTCAAGAAAGGGAGTAGAGACAACCCTGGTAATTATAGACCAGTGAGCCTTACTTCGGTTGTAGGTAAAGTATTGGAAAAGTTTATAAGAGATAGGATTTATAATCATCTAGAAAGGAATAATTTGATTAGGGATAATCAACACGTTTTTGTGAAGGATAGGTTGTGCCTCACAAACCTTATTGAGTTCTTTGAGAAGGTGACCAAACAGGTGGATGAGGGTAAAGCTGTTGATGTGGTGTATATGGATTTGATAAGGTTCCCCACAGTAAGCTATTGCTGAAAATATGGAGACATGGGATTGAAGGTGATTTAGTGGTTTGGATCAGAAATTGGTGAGCTGAAAGAAGACAGAGGGTGGTGGTTGATGGGGAAATGTTCACTCTGGAGTTCAGTTAGTAGTGGTGTACCACAAGGATCTGTTTTGGGGCCGCTGCTGTTTGTCATTTTTATAAATGACCTGGATGAGGGCGTAGAAGAATGGGTTAATAAATTTGCAGACGACACTAAGGTCAGTGGAGTTGTGGATAGTGCCGAAGGATGTTGCAGGTTACAGAGGGACATAGGTAAGGTGTAGAGCTGGGATAAGTGGTGGCAAATGGAGTTTAATGTGGAAAAGTGTGAGGTGATTCACTTCGGAAGGAGTAACAGGATTACGGAGTACTGGGTTAAGGTAAGATTCTTGATTGTGTAGATGAGCAGAGAGATCTCGGTGTCCATGTGCATAGATCCCTGAAAGTGGCCACCCAGGCTTGATAGGGTTGTTAAGAAGGCTTACAGTGTGTTAGCGTTTATTAGTAGAGGGACTGAGTTTTGGAGCCATGAGGTCATGTTGCAGCTGTACAAAACTCTGGTGCAGCCGCACTTGGAGTATTGCATACAGTTCTGGTCAATGCATTATAGGAATGATTGTGGAAGCTTTGGAAAGGGTTCAGAGGAGATTTACAAGGATGTTGCCTGGTATAGAGGAAAGATCTTATAAGGAAAGGTTCAGGGACTTGAGGCTGTTTTCATTAAAGAGAAGGTTGTGAGGTGACTTAATTGAGACATTTAAGATAATCAGAGGGTTACATTGGGTAGACAGTGAGATCCTTTTTCCTTGGATGGTGATGGCTAGCATGAGTGGACATAGCTTTAAATTGAGGGGTGATAGATATAGGACAGATGTCAGAGGTAGTTTCTTTACTTAGAGAGTAATAGGGACATGGAATGGCCTGCCTGCAACTGTGGTAGACTCATCAACTTTAAAGGCATTTAAATAGTCATTGGATAGACATATGGATGAGAATGGAATAGTGTAGGTTAGATGGACTTCAGATTGATTTCATGGGTCAGTGTCACATTGAGGGCCAAAGGGCCTGTACTGCGCTGGAGTGTTCTATGTTCTAAGTGCTTGGTTAGAAATCTGAAAGTTATTAAAAGCTGAGAAAGTTTAAGCTTCCAGTTTAATGTGTCTCCATGCCAGAAAACTTCACAGTTCACTGGAATCAACTGGGAGGATCAGTTAAGTTGGGCTTTGGGAGAAAATGTCTTAATCAGGAAATCGGAGAAGGTTTTGTTTTGCTGCTTGTTTTAAGAGCTTTCAAACTATTCTCATTATTTCATGTAACATTCTGTTGCTTTCCCTATTACCTTCCAAACTGGGATGCCAACCTTCCATGATTCATTGGTGAGGACCTCCAGGCTCCTCTGTACTGCAACTTTCTTCAGTCTTTCTCTATTTAAATAATATTCAGTACTTCTGTGATTCCTGTCAAAGTGCATAACCTTAGACTTGCCCAGAGATTTAGCTTCACCAGTCTGTATCCCTCTGTAGACTGCTCGTGTTATCCTCGCCACTTGCCTTCATTTGCTCGTTAATATATGCTACAAATAACTGTAGCCCCAGCACTAATCCCTCCGGCATTTAACTAGTTACAGATTGCCATCCTGAAAATGTCCCCTTATCCCAACTCTACGTCTCCTGTTAGTTCACCAATCCATCCCAGGCCCTGGACAATGTGGGCCTTGGTAGGAAATTTGAGTGATCATGAGAGACCTTCTCGATGTCGGGACTGACAAATCACATTTTCCAAATAAGGTATGGACATTGAGATGAAATTCTCATCAGCGATTAGCAAGAGATCTATTAACAGAGATTATCACTCATTAGCACCAGGTTGTAACTCAATGATGCTCCATTGCTTTATTAGTTACTTACTTAACACCTACCTGGATGCTCACAGCATCCTAATTTTGCCTCGTCTTTTAATACTTTGACCTCATAGCCACACTGCAAAGGCTCACAGTACTTCTGTCTTGTCTATCAGTCAGCAGTGGTCAATCAAGAGGATATACATGCAGCTGCATTGCACAGTGCTATGTCAATCACCCATCTACAGCATGTACCAGCAAGCTCTGTGACAAACACACTGCATGTGCATTAACTGAAAGGCTCAGTGTTGAAGGGGAGTAGTCCTCAGTCAAACCAAAGAGAGCTGTTATCAGTCCAGGGTTGGATCTCAGTGCAGTCAGTCCAGGGGCTGTGGCGCAGTCATTCAGAGTCAGAGTATCTGTCTCTGTACAGTCCACGGCAATGGGCCACTGCCTGGCCTGCAGGTCCAGTGCAACCTCTTGGCACAGAGAATGGCTAGGTGACTGGAGAGTAATCAGTCATGGCTGTCCATTTACGTCATAGAATTCCTACAGTGTGGAAGCAGGCCATTCAGCCCATCAAGTCCACACTGACCTTCTGAACAGCAACCCACACCGACCCAACTATCCATGTATTTCCCATGGCTAACCCACCTAGCCTGCACATCCCTGGACACTATGGGAAATCCACCCAATCTGCGCATCTTTAGACTGTGGGAGGAAACCAGAGCACCCGGAGGAAACCCGCACAGTCACAGAGAGAATATGCAAACTCCACACAGATAGTCACCCAATGGTAGAATCAAATCTGCATCCCTGGTGCTGTGAGGCAGCACTGCTAACCAGTGAGCCACTGTGCCAAACACCTTGTGGGACCTTGATGTACACTAGTTGTTTGCTGAATTTGCTTGTATGACAGTGAGTGCACTTCATTTGGAATTGATTGGCAGTAAATCACTTAGGGACTTGCTGAGGATATTAGGGGCTATATAAATGTTTTTCTCTAAACTGTGATATCGCATTTGCCAAATTGAGTTCCAGTGAAGAGTTAGTTTGTGTTGCAGTTGGTTTGGGTCGCAGAGTGATGCCAAAATTCATTTTGTGTACAAGCTGAAGCCAGCACAAAGACCCTCGGGTGAAACCCCCCCAGCAGTTGTTTCTCTCTCTAATTGGAGAGCAGCTATATGGTCCTTCATGACTATGGTGACTTGCAGTTTTTTTGCAAATGGTCTCTATGCAATTGGTTCAAGTTCAAATCAGCTGGGTGTTAATCACAGTGGCTGAGGAGAAAGGTTTTTTAAACATCACTTTTAATCTTTTTAGTGCAACAATCATTCCATTAATGCAGATCCTGATAAACAATGAGGAGTCGTTCCAAAGGAGAGTCAGAATGGACTCGAAACATTACCACGGTTTTTCTCTCCACAAATACTGCCAGACCTGTTGAGTTTCTCCAGCAGGTTCTGTTTTTGTTTCTGGTTTATGTAGTGCCTTTACAACCCAAGGATAACTCAGATATTTTAGAGCCAACTCAGTACTCTTGCAATATGTACTTGGACAATACATCACACTTGAAAAATAGACCCTCAGTTAGAAATGCATTGCTAATCAATAGCTCTGATGCATTTATTTGCAGAAATTGGGCATCAATGAAGCTTTGTTTAAAATATGGATCATTAGAAAATGGTATTACACTGTTAAATGTGAAGGAACAGGGCAAACATTTACAAATGTCCTAATGATGGAGGATTGCTGCTTTTTTTTCTTTTGCTTCCTGCCACTTTAGCAAGCATTTGAGTTTGTGTGTCAGAGTATTGGAGTGTGTGTTTGTGTGTGTGTGTGTGCGTTTATGTATTTGCATGTGTCTATGTCGATGTCCAACTGTGTGTCTGTGAGTGTATGTGTGCCTGTGATGTCTGTATGTGTATTTTCATGTGTGTGTGCCTATGATTGTGGGCACATGTGTGTGCCGCTCAGTGTCTGTGTCTGTGTGTCTGTGTGTCTGTGTGTCTGTGTGTGTGTCTCTATGTGTGTCTCTTTGTGTGAGTCTCTGCGTGTGTGTATCTCTGCATATGTGTGTTTCTGTGTGTGTCACTGTGTGTCTCTGCATGTACATGTCTCGGTATGTGTGTCTCTGTATGTGCGTGTCTCTGCATGTGTGTATCTCTGCATATGCGTGTTTCTGTGTGTGTCTCTGTGTGTCACTGTGTGTGTGTCTCTGTGGGTGGTCTCCTTGCGTGTGCAAGTCTCTATACATGCGTGTCTCTGAGTGCGCGTGTCTGTGTGTGTGTCTGCATGTGCATGTTTCTGCGTGTGTGTCTCTGTGTGAGTCTCTGTGAGTGTGTCTCTGTGGGTGTCTCTCTGCGTGTGCGAGTCTCTGTGCGTGCATGTCTCTATGTATGCATGGCCCTGCAGGTGCGTGTCCCTGTATGTGTGTCCTTGCATGTGTATGTCTCTGTGTGTGTATATGTCTCTGCATATGTGTATCTCTGTGTGTGCATGCCTCTGTTTGTGTGTATGTCTGTATATGCATGTCTCTGTGTGTGCATGTCTCTGTATGTGCGCACCTCTGCGTGTGCATGTTTCTATGTGTGTCTCTGCATGTGCCTGTCTCTGTGTGTGCGCGTGTCTGTATGTGTCTCTGTGTGTTTGCCTCTGTGTATGTGCGTGTCTCTGCATGGGCGTGTCTTTGCGTGTGCATGTCTCTGTGCGTGTCTCTGTGTGTGTCTCTGCATGTGTGTGTCTCTGCGCTTGTGTGTCTCTGCATGTGGTGTCTCTGCATGTGCGTGTCTTGGCTTGTGGGTGTCTCTGTATGAGTGTGTCTCTCTGTGTGCGTGTCTTTGAGTGTGCATGTCTGTGTGTGTACCTCTGCATGTGTGTGTGTCTTTGCATGTGTGTGTCTGTGTGTGTCTCTCTGCATGTGTGTGTCTCTGTGTGTGCATGTCTGTGTGTGTGTGTGTCTCTGTGTGTGTCTCTGTGCATGTGTGTCTCTGCATGTGCGTGTTTTTGTGTGTGTGCCTCTGCATGTGCGTGTCTCTGCATGAGTGAGTGTCTCCGTGTGTGTGTCTCTGCATGAGCGTGTTTCTGTGTGTGTCCCTGTGTATGCGTCTCTGCTTGTGCGTGTATCTCCTGTGTATCTCTGTAAGTGCATGTGCATGTCACTGCGTGTGTGTCTGTGTGCATCCCTCTGCATGTGCATGTCTGTGCGCGCACATGTCTGTGTGTGTGTCTCTGTGTATGTCTGTGTGTGTCTCTGCGTGTGTGGGTGTCTGCGTGTGGGTGTCTCCGCGTGCGTGTCTCTGCATGTGCGTGTCTCTGTGTGTGTGTCTCACATTTGTGTGTGTCTCTGCGTGTGGGTATCTCCATGTACGTGTATACGTGTCTCTGTGTGTGTCAATGTGTGTGTGTGTCTCTGCTTGTGCGTGCCTTTGTGTGCGCATGTCGCCATGTGTGTGTGTCTCTGTGTGTGTCTCTGCATGTGCATGTTTCTGCGTATGCGTGTGCGTGTCTCTGTGTGTGCGTCTCTGTGTTTGCATGTCTCTGTGTGTCTCTTTATGTGCATATCTGCGTGTGCATATCTCTGCGTGTGCGTGTCTCTGTGGTGTGTGTCTCTGCATGTGCGTATCTCTGAGTGTGTGTCTCTGTGTGCGCGAGTCTCTGCGTGTGTGTCTCTGCATGTGCGTTTCTGTGTGCGTGTCTTTGCAAGTGCGTGTCTGTGTGCGTGTCTCTGCGTGTGTGTCTGTGTGTGCATGTCTGTGCATGTCTGTGCATATGTGCGCATATCTGCATGTCTCTGCGTATGCATGCCTCTGCGTGTGTGTGTGTCTCTGCATGTGCATGTCTGTGTGTATGTCTGCATGTGCATGTTTCTGTGTGTGTGTCTCTGTATGTGCGTCTGTGTGAGTGACTGTGTGTGCGTTATTGTGTGTGCATGTCTCTGCGTATGTGTGTCTGTCACTGCGTATGTGTCTCTGCATGTGAATCTCTGTGTGCGTATCTTTGCAAGTGCGTGTCTGTATGCGTATCTCTGCGTGTTGTGTCTGTGTGCATGTCTCTGTGTGTCTCTGCATGAGTGTGTCTCTGTGTATGTGTATCTCTGTATGTGTCTCTGCATGTGCGTTTCTCTGCATGAGTGTCTCTCTGTGTGTGCGTATCTCTGTGTGTGTCTCTGCATGTGTGTGTCTTTGCATGGTATGCGTGTCTCTGAATATGTGTGGCTCTGCATGTGTGTATCTCTTTATGTGCGTATCTGCGTGTGCATGTCTCTGCATGTGTGTATCTCTGAGTGTGTGTCTCTGTGTGTGCGAGTCTCTGCGTGTGTGTCTCTGCATGTGCGTTTCTGTGTGCGTGTCTTTGCAAGTGCGTGTCTGTGTGCGTGTCTCTGCGTGTGTGTGTCTGTGTGTGCATGTCTGTGTGTGTGTGTCTCTGCTTGAGTGTGTCTCTGTGTGTGTGTATCTCTGTGTGTGTCTCTGCATATGTGTGTGTCTCTGTGTGTGCAGGTTCCTGTGTGTGCGTGCCTCTGTGTGCATGTCTCTGCATGTGCATGTGTGTCTGTGTGTGTGTCTGCATGTGCATGTCTCTGTATGTGTGTGTCTTTGTGTGTGTATGTATGTCTGTATGTATGTGTCTCTGTGTGTATGTCTCTGTGCGTGTCTCTGAATGTGTGTGTCTCTGCATGTGTGTGTCTCTTCATGTGCGTATCTGCGTGTGCGTGTCTCTGTGTGTGTGTCTCTGTGTGTGTGTGTCTCTGTTTGTGCATCTCTGTGCATGTCTCTGCATGGCGTGTCTCTGTGTGTGTGTGTGTCTGTGTGTGTGTCCTTCCGTGTGCGTGTTTCTGCATGCATGTGTATCTGTGTGCGCATGTCTCTGTGTGTGTGTGTCTCTGTGTGTGTGTCTCTGTGTATGTGTGTCTCTGCGTGTGTGTGTCTCTGCGTCCTTGTGGCTGGGTACGCGTGTGAGCTACCTGCTGGAAATGAATAATTTTTCACAAAAGTCACCAGCTCTGATGTACAAAGATATTCGTCACATTAGAAGGTGACCCCCTTGTAACACTACCTTGGTGCAAAGTGGCTAATTTACACACACACACACACACACACACAAAACACACACCACACACAACACACAACACACACACACACACCACACACACACCACACACATACACACACAAACACCACACACACACACACACAAAGGTGCAGAGATGGAGGCAGTCCAGATGCCAGGGAGAAAGATTGAGGCCAGGAGCAGACCAAGTGTCCAACCGCAGAGAATGAAATGGTTTGGACATCGACTGGAAAGGGGCTTGGGGGCGGTCTATGTCATATCCTGGCACTAGGTCATCTACTCGAATCTGCCAATGGGAACATTAACATGCAAAATTAACCAGCCTTGGCGTCTCACACAAAATGTACCATGACCTTAAATTATTATTCAACTGCAAGATTCAGCAAGTAACAGAGGAGCTAACATATTCTGATCTCTCATAGTGCTGTTTGCTTAAAATGACCTCCAAGTTACTTCAAGATTAATTCTTCCCATTTATTCACAATTATCTTGATGGATTTGGAAAGATTTTCATTACAACTTGACTGGAGATAATGATTTGCACCATCCTTCTTTAATGTTGGAGCAGAAGTGAACAGGATTTAAGCACTAAACTTTGCCAGAAACATTAAAGATTGCTTCATTACTCTGACAGATCTCCCATGTGCTGAGATTATCTGATAATGCTCCCACATCATCATCAGTATCTCATTGACAATTCAGACACCACAAGAAAAATGAAATTAGAATTGAAATCAAAGATGAACCAGGAAATGCATCAGTCGTGTTGCACTGCGGTGTTCTAACCAGTCCGTAATAGGAGCTGTTTTTTAAAGCAGGACCAACAGTTTCAGCTCAGACAAGGGAAGAAATAAGTAATTCTGCAGGTCCCTTTAATTTTCCTCCTTTCAGACGAAGATTTGGGAGGTGGTGATGAAACTGGCAGTGTCACTGGGCCTAGAAATCGAGAAGCCCAGATTAATGGTTTGTAGATGTGATGTGGAGGTATTGGACCGGGGTGGGTGAGGTCAGAAGTCACACGACATCAAGTTATAGTCCAACAGGTTGATTTGAAATCACAAGCTTTCGGAGAAAAACAGATGGTGAAATTTGAATTCGACCAAATCTGAAATTAAAAGGATAGCTTAAATTTTTTTTAATTTATGGAAATGGTCATTGCTGATTGGTCCAATGTTTATTGCATGTTCCTAGTTGCCCTTGCAAAGGTGGTGGTGAACTACAAATGGTGACTGTATCACTATTGTCGCTTTGTTGCTAAAAATAGCCACTTGGTTCGCTCATGCCCTTTGTGGAAAGAAATCTGCAATCCTGACCTGGTCTGGCCTAGATGTGACTCCAGGCCCATGGCTATATAATTGACTCTTACCTGTCCCCTGAGGGAGCCGATAACCTCAGGGACAATTAGGGATGGACAGCAAATGCTAACCTTGGTAATGCTGCCCAGATTCCATGTAAGAATAAAGAAACAACGTGCCCTAAGCTTGTAAGGGTGTTGTCTGATTGCCATTTCCAACAAGAAGGCTTTAACATTGGAACAGATGAAGATTTTCACAGGGTGTCAGCCTGGTTTCACATTGAGTGTAACTGTACTCCAGTCTCTGGCCTATCCAAGTCATGCCAAGTTGATAAAGTGTTTCTCTTTGCTTTGTAATTTAGGTTCCCATCCTTGTGAGTCTCGTTAATATTGTAGACAAATCTTGGAGTAATAGAGGAGGGTTACATTTTAGGTACATCACAAAGCCTTTAATCCAAATTGTTTGTGATCTTCCATACTGTCTTTCATGGCAGGTTGAGGTTCTGACTCTGTAGGCAGGTCGTCTTTACAAACAGGTGGCCTCCCGTTCATCTAGACCAGCTTTTCCATGAAGTGGGATTCCTGATGTTTGTTGCTCCATGTTCAGGTACCAGCTCTGCTAGCATGTTTCTGTATTGTGCTCCTGACCATCATAACCACTTGCAATGCCCTGGATAAACTCACTGCCAGCAATCCTTCTGCTGGTATCAGTTAAATGGGGACAGATGTCTGTGAAACCCTCAGCAGAAGTGAAACTCAGTTTTTCAATTAGGCCAGGTTCATTACGTAGATCTCAATAGCTAGATATGTTACTCTTGAATTACATGAGAGTCTTTTGTAAGAGTACTTAAGAGTTTGCATACACTCCTGTTAGCTACATAAACTTAGTACTTAACTGGAACTGAACTAGAAAGTGAATTGGTTAACTCCTCCCACGCACAATGTTTTCTCTGCTGGTAGGTGGAGCTTGTGTCATGGTGTCAGTTAATCCTTTCAATATATTAAATGGTGCTTTGCACACCTGCATTTTTCTAATTTTTCACCCGTTTTTCACTCAGCTTCGTAACAATTGTCCTGAAATTCTGTAACTTCTTGCTTCATGCAATTTGCAAGTAATGAAGTTGCTTGGATGAAGAGTTCAGTTGATGTTTTCCCATCATACCACAGGACTCAGCCAAAGACTAACTCACCGGGTCAAAATCCTGGAGCCCCCTTCCTAACATCAGTGTGTATGTCACTACACCCTGAGTGCTGCAGTAATTCAAGGGGGCAGCTCACTGCCACTTTATCAAGAGATAGGTAATAAATGCTGGCCCAGCCAGTGACACCCACATGCCATATATATAAGAATAGAACCTCCACATTCAATTGAGGGATTGAGAGGGTAACTGTCTAAAGACAGCTTCCCCTGGTGGGTATGTCTAGAACTAGAGGTTCAGGGTGAATAGTTGATCACTTTGGATTGAGTTGAGGAAATTTCCTTCACACAGAGGGTGGGGAACTATTTGGAATTCTCTCTGCCAGGGAGCTGGGAATGCTCAGTCAGTGACTCCAGTACATTCAAGATTGGGATTGTCAGAGTTTTGAATGGCAGGAATTGGGAGTGGAATGAGGAAGTGAATTGGGGTCAAAGATCATACTGAATGGTAGGTAGATCTGAGGGGCTGATTGATCGACTCCAGCTCCTGTTTCTCATGTTCAGAGAATGTAAGGAGACTTCAGCCAAACAGAGCACGTTTCACAGCCAATGAAACACAAGCCACCGTTAGATGATTCAGTCTGCTGTTGTCTATAATGTGCTCTGCGCTGAGGTACACAATGTGTTACTCGTTGAACACACTGGGCTGATTTACATGCTCATTCATTTGGCCTGTTAGTGACAGCAGCATGAGACCATTAATAACTCTCATAATTAAGGTAACTGCAGTTTAATGAAACTTCATTCACTTTGGATTTGCAGTTTGGCAATTTAAACTTGGTGCAATGGGAGTATTGAATTAGATTTCTATTCAAGACTGTCACCTCTGAGTGGGCTCCTAAATGAGTTGCTCCAAGATGCAACTATCCATTTCCATTCTCTCAGACTTACCTAGTAGCTCTGTAGGGATAGGAGGAGGCTATTCAAGCCCCTCAAGCCTGATCAGCCATTCAATGAGATCCTGGCTGATCTTGCTTGAACTGCAGCTGTTTTGCTTTTGCAGTGCTGCCTTGGTTCTCATCCATGTTTTTGTAACTTTTAAACTTGGTTTCACCAGTGCCATCTTTGCTAACGTATCATTTCCTGAGTCAATTTCTGTATGTCCCATCCCCAGCAATTATGACGGCAATTCACCCGCTCAGACTAACTTTCCGGAACTCGTGTCAATTTTGCTCATCATTCTTTCCCACTTATTTCATTACCTCTCATAACCTGCACACAGCTACATGTCTGTTTCTTAATTTACCTTGTTCTCCCATCTTTGTAATGTGACAGTGTGACTTGGTATGTTCCTAATATTATAACTGTGATATGAATGCAGATAGTTTTAGCTACAACTCAACAGCACAACAGGATAATGAGTGGAGTGTCTTTTCCAAGCCTTGTTACGTTGTCATTCCCAGTATCATTTTCATTTCTGTTGTCACTCAACAGGCAGAAACTAAATGCCTGGCAGACAAATCTCACAGCAAACAAAGAAATAGGTATCTGCACTCAGAATGAGATGAGTTGGTGGCTTTTATCTTGCCCACAGCCAATGGCAGCAGTTTTCACCTACTATTGACTCCATTGACAAAACCCTCCTTCAGGTCTTTAACACCACACCCAAGTATCCTGTTGTGTTTGTTGGACACCCATCTCCAACTGCCCTTAAATATGAGCTCATCCAACACACTGCTGCTGCTAGTCTCCTAGGTCACAGAATGCCCCATTCTTTTATCACCCCTGTGCCTGCTGACTAATCAGGTCATTGCGAATCTCTCCATATTTTCATTCTTCCCTCTTTCTGTGATCTCCTGTTGTCCTACAACCTTCTGCATCCCCTACATTTCATTTCTCCAATTCTGACCTTTTGCATTTCTTATGGTGTTCATCGCTCCAACAGTGACAGAGCTAATGGGATGCTGAGCTCTTCCTAACTCTCTTCACCTCGCTTTTATTGTGTTTTGTCTCATGGTCAGTGCACCTTTAAGAGACATGCTCACAATATCAGAACTGTATCCTCACATGTGACCCAAGGTTTTAAAGGTCTCATTGAGGATCACTTGAAGCATATTATTCTGGAAGAAATAAGCTGCACTGTGTAACTTAATGATTTAATTTTAGCCCAGACAATGATGTACCTGCAAATGTAATATTTGCATGTCGTATGGGTGGCCTGCTGGCACAGTGGTTAGCACTGCTGCCTCACAGCGCCAGAGACCTAGGTTCAATTCCTGCCTCAGGCAACTGTCTGTGTGGAGTTTGCACATTCTCCCTGTGTCTGAGTGGGTTGCCTCCGGGTTAGGTGAATTGGCCATGGGAAATTGCCCGTAGTGTTAGGTGAAGGGGTAAATGTAGGGGAATGGGTGTGGACTTGTTCGGCCGAAGGACTTGTTTCCACACTGTAAGTAATCTAATCTAATCTAATATAATCCCTACAGTGTGGGAGCAGGCCATTCAACCCATCAAGTCCATACCAACCTACGAAACAGCGTTCCACCTAGACCCAATCCCCAAGCCTATCCCTGTAATGCTGCATTTCCCATGGCCAATCCACCTAATCTGCACATCTTTGGACAGTAGGAGGAAACCTGTGCGGGGAGAATGTGCAAACTCCACACAGGCAGTTGCCTGAGGGGAGAATCAAACCTGGGTCCCTGGTGCTACGAGTCAGCAGTGCTAACCACTGAGCCACCATGCCAGTCAAAGGGCTCGTGGGATGAAGGGGCAATGTTTCTTTCTGAGTCAGAGGCCCAGGTTCAAGACCCACCTGGCCCAGAGGCATGTGAGAACACCTCTGAGCAGGGTGATTAAAAGTATCTATACAGTAGCTAGTTGTAATAAGCACCAATTGGATCCTTGAATACCATGTTATACATACTTAGTTTCTTATATAGTGAGGGATAATGTAAACATTGCAGCTTCGGGTGAAATACCTTGCTGAAAGCAAAACTGACATCATTCTCCATTTTTTGAACCAAGTGTTAAAACGGACCTCCTGGTCCAAGATTTTAGCCATCTATTCAATTGTCTCCTTTGGTGCTTCAGAGCTGGAATTTCAGGTAATTGTTCCTGTGAAGTGCATTGGAATAGTTTATTCTGGTAAATTGTTGTTGCAATAATAGAAAAAAACATTAACAGAGAACATTTGGCACCAGCCTGAGTCATTTTGGCAACAAGTAATTTTGCTATGAGAATGTTGTGGTTCTGTTCGCCAAGCTGGGAATTTGTGTTGCAGACGTTTCGTCCCCTGTCTAGGTGACATCCTCAGTGCTTGGGAGCCTCCTGTGAAGCGCTTCTGTGATCTTTCCTCCGGCATTTATAGTGATACTACAAATGCCGGAGGAAAGATCACAGAAGCGCTTCACAGGAGGCTCCCAAGCACTGAGGATGTCACCTAGACAGGGGACGAAACGTCTGCAACACAAATTCCCAGCTCGGTGAACAGAACCACAACAACGAGCACCCGAGCTACAAATCTTCTCACAAACTTTGCTATGAGAATGCTCTGATACATCTGATTTGCTGGCACTCTTAAATATGGATAATGAGTGAAGCTGACTTGGCAGTGAAATGTTTGCTTACACAGTTTGACTTAAATTGTGGAAACATTTCCAACAGTTGCCAATCTCTGTGATGTCTGCATGTTTCATTTCAGGCAGCTATGATCATCCTATGTCAATGCAAAAAAGCTCCAAATTCTGACAGTTTATGAATCATTTTCGTTTTGTTTTGATCATCTTCCTTCAGTGGACCAGTCGGTTTATAGATAATATAGCTGAAAAATAAGCATGAAAATGTTTATGACAAAAGGAAATTGTCCTTGTATTTCAAAGTGTGATCTGGTAAATGGTAATACCCAACAAATCAGCTTAGACGAGATTCAGAAAGGATGAAAGGGCTGACCTCCTGAACTGTGCTTTGATGTACATTTGTGAATCTGCAGATTAACTATAATTAGAATCAGGTTTATCCTCTGTGTAACAGCTACCTAACCTAAATTTGCAATCTGTGACTCCTGGCTTACACTGTCCTGATTCAACATTGCAATACTCTCGTTCCAATCTTGAAGTCACTCTGATGATTGAAATGCAAATTTGAGAATTGGCTTTCGACATTAAGATCAATGCTTTGTTGCACTTCAATTTCCCAGTTGTACAGACATTGGTGAGGCCTCTTTTGGAACACTGTATTCAGTTCTGGGCACTGAGTTATAGGAAGGATATTATTAAGCTGGAGAGGGTTCAGAAGAGATTTATCAAGATGCTGCCGAATATGGAAGATTTGAATTATAAAGAAGGGCTGGATAGGCTGAGATATTTTTCAGAGCTGAAAATGTGTTGCTGGAAAAGTGCAGCAGGTCAGGCAGCATCCAAGGAACAGGAGAGTCGACGTTTCAGGCATAAGCCCTTCTTCAGGATATTTTTCACTCAAGCGTAGGGGGTTGAGAGGTGATTTTATCGAAGTTTATAAAATAATGAGGAGGATAGATAGACTTAATGGTAGTTGCTTTTTTTTCCCTAGGATGGGGGCTTTCAAGACTAGGGTGCACAATTTTAGGGTGAGAGGAGAGAGATTTAAAAAAAGGGGGGGGGGGGGGGCCTAATTGTTTACACAGAGGGTGGTTCGTGTGTGGAATGACCTTCCTGAGGAAGTGGTGGATGTGGGTACAATTACAATGTTTAATAGACATTTGGATAAGTTCATGAATAGGAACGGATTGGAGGGATATAGGCCAAGTGCAGGGAGGTGGGACAAGTTTAGTTCGGGATAATGCTCGGCATGGACTGGTTGGAATGAAAGGTCTGTTTCTGTTCTGTATGAATCGATGGCTCTGTGACTATGATTGGCCTGAGAATTGGGAATGCTTCAATCTTGGTTCATTAAACTCCATATTTTACTCTCTGATTTGCCACCCCACCCTTCGGAAACTCAAATTCATCCAAACCTCTGATCCAAATTCACACTGAGTTGTTCACCCATCGACTCTGTGTTCACTAGCCCCTGGTCAATCAACACTTAAAGAGTAAAAATTTCAAGTATTTTTTAAAAGAGCAAAATACCATGAATGATGAAAATTTAATCAAAAAACAGAAAGTGCTAGAGAAACTAACCAGGTTGACAGTATCTGTGGAGAAAGGAAAGAATGAATGTTTCAGTCCAAAGAGTCTTCTTCCGATCTGTTCAGCTCCAGGCAGTGTTTAAACTCTACCTGACACTTTTCCCACTCATCATTATTTTACTTTGTCAGACATAGGAGTGGAAAGTGGTCACTCAGCCCATCGAGTGTGCTCTAGCATTCAATGAGATCATGGCTGATCTGATAATCCTGAACTCCACTTTCTTGGCTTTTCCAATAACTCTTGACTCCTTTACCGATTATAAATCCATCTGTCTCAGCCTTGAGTATTCTTAATGACACTGTCTCAATAACTCTCGACAACAACAGCTAAAGAGTACCACACTTTCACCATTCTCTCGGAGAAAGAAAACCCATCTCACATCTGTCTTAAATCAACCTAATGAGCTTTCTCTGGATTGCCTTCAATGTCAGTATATATTTCCTCAGCTAAGGGGACTAAAACTGTTCACAGTATTCCACATATGGTCTAACTAGTATCTTGTATAGTTTTAGCAAAACCTCCCTACTTTTATACTCTATTCCCTTTGAAATAAGGGCCAACATTTCACTTACCTTCCTTATTACCTACTGAACTTGGGTTCTCTCTCAGTTCTGTTGCTTTCTGTAGTCTTTTCCCACATTGTATTCCATCTCACTTAGCCTATCCCTATCCCCTTTGTAGACTGATTTGGAGATGCTGGTGTTGGACTGGAGTATACAAAGTTAAAAATCACACATCACCATGCACCTGATGAAGGACCAGCGCTCTGAAAGCTAGTGTTTCCAATTAAACCTGTTGGACTATAACCTGATGTTGTGTGATTTTTATCTTTGCAGACTGTTTGCGTCAGGTGAAGATATCATGTTCCTTTTTCCCACATGCACTTATCTGACTTCCCCTTAACTGAACTAACCAGTCTCTCGGTTGCCAGAGACGAGAGCTACAGTCTGTGCCATCTCAATGTTTCCGGTTGGGAGTGTAGAGCCAAGGGGCACTCTTAAAAAATTATGGGCACCCCAATTAGGCTGAAGATAAGGAGGATCTCTTCCTTTCAGAGTGTGCGTAAAGTCTGTGGAATTGTCTTCCCCAGCCAGCAGTGAAGACTGGGTTATTGAATATATTCAAGGCTGACTTAGACAGGTCTTTGATGGTCAAGGGAGTTGAGGGTTGGGCAGATGAGAAAGTGGAGTGGAGAGAACATCCAGAGCAACCGTGGTCTTATTGAATAGCAGCACAGACCAGAGGGGGCCTGACCGCTGCTGCCCACTCTCCTGTTCTTGTGGGTACATTCTCTCACTTCTGGTATCATTCTAGTAAAACATTTTTGCACCTTTGCCAGTGACTCTATCTTCTTGTTATGATATGGAGACCCATAATGTTTACAATCCTCCAAACATGATACAACCTTTACAACTCCCTGTTATTGATTTTTATTTAATTCACTGTTGGGATGTGGGTGTCGCTGGTTGGGCCAGTATTTACTGCCCGTCCCTAGTTGCCCCTTGAGAAGGTGCTGGTGAGCTGTCTTCTTGAACCATTGCAGACAATGTCCAGTAGGTTGACCCACAATGCCCTCAGGGAGGGAAGGCCATGATTTTGAAGGTGACAGTGAAGGAACTGCGAAATAAGTCAGGATGGTGAGTGGCTTGGAGGGAAGCTTGCAGGGATTTGATGTTCCCATGTATCTGCTGCACTTCTAGATGTAAGTGTTTGTGGTTTTGGAAGGTGCTGTCTGAGAATCTTTGGTGAATTTCTAATTTCTAATCAATCCACTCAGAGATGTAATGACGCACCTGTGAAGCAGGTGGGACTTGAACTTATATTTCTTAGGTAAAAACAATGACTGCAGATGCTGGAAACCAGATTTTGGATCAGTGGTGCTGGAAGAGCCCAGCAGTTCAGGCAGCATCCGAGGAGCAGCAAAATCGAAGTTTCGGGCAAAAGCCCTTCATCAGGTATAAAGGCAGAGAGCCTGAAGCGTGGAGAGATAAGCTAGAGGAGGGGGGGG